>NC_042960.1:11094143-11111643 GCF_901001165.1 Salmo trutta
GGTAGCTTCGCCGGGTAGAACTTTCTAAGAAGCGTCTAATGCTTAAATGGGGTCAGAGGAAGGTTAAAAGCGCTACTTGAGCACAGTCATAAATATTTCAACTCCTGACTAGAAAAGACTTGCAATGTTCATGAGGGGGATTGGGTTGGGTGGGGGGGGGTGGTGTTATTCGTGTCACTTCCCCACCGCCACAGCAAGGCACAGTTTGCCCTCACAAGTGCTAGGGCTCCTCCTCTGAGTCATCCAGCCATGTATACCCTCCCACATGCAACATTCATGGGAAACACTCACTCACCTCGGCATCACCCGGAGGCCATTTTAGTCACGCCCAATGCTTTCTCATTTTCCTCTCCCTCTCCCTCTCCTTCTCCTTCTCCTTTACATTGTAGGCTACTGTGTGAATTCACAATGCTTTAATTTTCCTTTACTTTCTATAGAATTCTATTAATTTATATGAAATGAAAATAAAAGATATCTGAAGGACCCCCCCCCCCCACAAAAACGGTATTTGTGTTTGATTTGCTGTAATATTGTATTGTAGGAGGTGAATCCACAAACCCACAAGGAAGCTACAGAACAGATGTACAAGATGGAAGACGGATAATAATCTTGAAAAGATTCAGAAAGTCGTCCAGTCTAACACCCTCCTAAAAGTCCATTAGCAAACAGACTGAACATTGAATACACTCTCTGGCATTCTTATAAAGATTCTCTTTACTCACGTCGAACCAAGGCCGTTCAATCCCACTCCTTTTCAACCAGCATGTTCTTCATTTGTCCAACACAAGCATGATGACTACGTTCCAATACATGCGTTTCTTTCTGGCTGTTTTGTTGCTGTAAAGAAGTTGCACGTTTCAAAGGCTTCTCTTGAGTACACTATACAAATCGGGTATAACGGACTTTGTACGCCTATCCTATGCTATTTCATTTCGATGCTATGGTTAAGGTTTCAGTCGTCCACTATATCCTCCTAAAAGTTTATTAACAATCTGACTGAACATTGATAGGCTGACTTACTTTCTTGTTAAGATTCTCTTTAATCACGTCGAACCAAGGTCGTTCCAATCTCACTGCTTTTCAATCAACATTTTCTTTCCATTGTGATATGATGACTGCATTCCAATAAATGTATTTCTTTCTTCCTGTTTTGCTGTTGTAATCAAAGTTACACTTTCAGAGGCTTCTTAATACAAATTGTGTGTAGTAGTCTTTGCATGCCTATCCTATGCTACGTTCTCTAGATCCTATGGTTAAGGTTTCAGATAATGGAAAGGCTACATCCTGAATGGGTTTCAATGGAGAAGCAAAGTTACGGCTGGGAGTCCTCTCTCTTAGCCTATTTCAAGGTGAATTGTGTGACAATGGTTTTTCTGAGCCACTACTCTTCCACGGCAGACAGACACACTGCAATCTCTTTCTAGCAGGGTGGGGATTGATGTCGAACAGGAGAGGACAAGAAAGAGGAAGAGAGAAAGAGAGAGGGGTAGAGGGTGAGGGCAGAGAATGAGGGAAGGGAGAGAGTGGGAGAGAGAGAGAGGAGAGAGTGACCTGAAAGAGCTAGGAAACAACGATCACTCTTTATTTGCCCTCCCGTCCAACTTAAGTCCAGCCAACAATCCCAGCTAATTAAAACCAAATTAAATGCCCACAATACAATCTAGAACAAATCTATACTGTAGGTATTAGGATGTAAGGACTAAATCGTCTTTAAGTCTTGAGTAAAAGTCTATTATATTATGCTAATCCAAAGCATTTCTGTTTTTAAACCTCATCCCTAATAATAAGGCTTAATTGTCATGATAAACAATGATATTAAATACATTAAATACATTGTTTCAATAATTAATAATAATTCATTCAGTTTAGGTCCTTGGCTTATTTTGAACATTAAGATCCAATACACAGCAACAAAGTTAAAGGTCCAATGCAGCCATTTTTATCTCAAAATCAAATCATTTTCTGGATAACAGTTAAGTACCTTACTGTGATAGTTTTTCATCATTTTATTTGAAAACAAACAAAAATAGCTTCTTAGCAAAGAGCCATTTCTCAATCAAGAATTAGCTAGGACTATCCGGGAGTGGTCTGAGTGGAGAGGGGGAAACCTAAAAACAAGCTGTTATTGGCAGAGAGGTTTGGAACTCTCTTATTGGTCTTTTAACTCACTTACCACCTGGTGATATCACCAGGCAGACCAAAACACCATCCCACCAAAACAGGTTGACATTTCAGGCGGTCTTTTCATACAGCTCTTACACTAAAAGGGTATTATCATAATTTTCCCAATGTCACAGTATTATTCCAACCTCATAGTGTGGAAATATATATAAGACACAGGCAAATCACGTTTTTGACTGCACTGGGCCTTTAACTACAATATTTTACACAGTCCTGCGGTCGGCTCGTGTTTTATTCATAGGAGTTAGCAGAGAGAGAAAATATGGCTGTGGGGATATTTTACTTCAACGTTATAAACTAATCGTATTACCGTTCCTTATGTCGGTGTTGACATTGTGGAGAAACTGATTAAAGGATTAACAGTAATATCATCAAGACCATGAAACATCGACAACAACAACAATCTGCATCCGAGCCTCCCATTCAAACTTCATTTATTTATATTTAACGTTTCATGTTATTTAATGATTTTCTTTTAATCCTGAGGACAGCGTTGAAATGTGACAGCCAAGGAGAAACCTGGTTATGTGCTCCCACTAGGCTTTGTAGCAGGAGTGTATCGTTAGCGTGTAGTATCATCATAAAACAGAGTCAAACATTTACACCTCGTTAGGTCAACGAGAAGAATCTGAAAACGTCAATTGGCTTTATTTAATTCTAAAACAGGGTTTTACTTGTTCATATCAGAGAACACTTTACACCAGCTATATTAATATTGGTACTTTCAAGGTCATTTCTCTAGGCTTTTCATACGGATAATTATTACGGATAACTACCTTTCTGTACCTCTGCCTTTTTTTCCTGACACAATTCCAGTAGTCCACATCAGGGATGTTTATATTATAATAGGATTCTGGTGCCTTGAATTCTGATTCGCTGCAATCTGATTTATTTTGACTGTCAAAAAAATCTCAACTTGTTATGTCTGAATTTCCGTTGACTCCTATCAGAGAGGTTAAGAACGTTCTCACCCACCCAATTAAAATAAACATTCTTCAGATTGGCATTTATTTGTTCTTATGAGCGAGATAAGTGCCTTTTCCTCCCAGCCCTTTTCCCTAACCACCATTCCCTCTGAGTGGATATTTCATTATTCCCGGATAATAATAACTTTCATTGGGAATGTCAAATCCAATCCCTTGAGAGAGAGAGAGAGAGAGAGAGTTTTGATTGATGCAGGAACATGTTTAAATGGACGACGCCCGAGGGGGACACATGGCTATTATTTGGAAGGAATCAATAGTATTGGAAATGAGTTGGGGATCGTGTTGAGTCTTAGCCTTTCGTCTGTACGAGTTTAATATGAGGTGTTCTGGTCCGACACTGGAGTAATATGGATGTGTTGGAATCCATCAGGTCTGGGCATAAAGGGTAATAACATGAGGCCCTGTTTCAAGGCAATAAAATCAGAGTACATGGTGGATTGTGGAGGGGCTAACATTTATTATAAGTCTGATCATAGACTTAACTCGCGCTGCGTAAGCACTGAGCAAACAAAATATGTCCCCCCTGTGAGACTTCCCAAGCACCTGTCCCCCAATTCAGCTTGATGCTGAAATGATGAACATGACTCGGGTGTTGTTTGAACACTGCGTTAGTTTATCGAAAGCAGTGGGCGATGAAAAGAGAGACACATTCTTACACAGACATTTCCAGGTGTGTGCAAACATTTATCAGACACATAAAATTCGATGCAATTCAATTTTGCATGCCAATCACAAGTAATTGTATTAAATAGTCATCAAATTAACTGTAGCAATTCTAGTTAGAACGGTGTGATTGATTTGAACCGAAGGTTCAGAAGACCCTGATCAACATGGAGTATCTGTTTGTTCTCACTTTGACCTTCAACCCCTGCTCAGCATGTTTGGTCTATTGATTGGAGAACCAGTATCAGTTGGTTATGTTCTATTTTGCTCCACACATTACATTTTGCTGTGTTAAATCAACACTTAAAGAGTTCAGTTTAACACTATCTCCGAGCACATATGGTCCCACTCTACAGAGTGGAAAAAGGACTCATTTAGAGTGTTAATGTCAAGGCTGTGGATAACTGGTGAAAGGAGTCAGGCGCAGGAGAGCTGAGATGCGTGGATAAGGTATTTAATACAAGATAACACCAGTATAAACACAATACTACGGTGCGGGAAAAATACCGGTACCACGAAACAAACGGGCGTAATAACAAAACCCGGCAACAAAATACCAGCCGTCAGTAACAGCCTGAACAATAGAACAAACACGCACACAAACATGGGGGAAACCCGAGGGTTAAATAATGAACACGTAATGGGGGAATTGAAACCAGGTGTGTAGAAAACAAAGACAAAACAAATGGAAAATGAAAAGTGGATCGACGATGGCTAGAAGGCCGGTGACGTCGACCGCCGAGCGCCGCTCGAACAAGGAGAGGGACCGACTCCGGCGGAAGTCGTGACAGTTAATGTAACACACCGTAGTGTAAAACATGTCCACTGCATTACACTTGTCAGTGTTGCTCAAATGTAACACTATGGGGTAATTAACACTCACTGTGTTATCTCTATTCAACACTAGTGTTGATCTAGAGTTAGTGCTTAACAAAAACACTGTTACAGTAAGTCATTTGGGGTGTTGTTTTAACATTGTATGGTGGTAAAGCCTCATTAATATATTTCCCATGCTGCCTTTTCCTTTTGATTGAATTGTAGAGTTACCACCCATGACTGTATTTGTTAGTGACAGAGACATGATTATTGAATTCTTTCCTTTTAAAGGCCTGTGGCTTTTACCAAATGAGTATAATTAAAATTAAACTTCATGACAATACATTGCATATACCATAAGACCTTACTGATGGCCTAGGTTTACCTTAACACAGTGGTGTTAGAAAACTCTTGGTTTACAGGCCACATCAGGCCTGCAAATCACATTATGCTGGCAGTACCAAGTGATGTGCAATTCCTATTGGAATCCTATTGGAACAACAATAACTCTGGTTTTTAACACCCTTACTGGGGGTTATTTTACGCTACTAAGTGTTAATTTCACTCTTACAGAGTTAACGTACCTCCTGAATCAATACTATAAATGTTTACCTGAAAAAATCAACACTGGACAATTTGCTGTGTACGATAGTATAGGCCTCCATTATTTGGCTTACATGGTAAAATGCATTCTATATTCTCAACATGTTCTGTGGGGTAGATAAAGTGTTTCTGCCACCCTCTGCCCATAGGCATCACCCCAGACCAAACAACCTCAATGTGTCCCCCCACTGAAGGATCCGCGCTCTCACTTAAGTGTCCCTTCACTCACCCAGACAGCAATGCTCGTCCAGACACTCTCCAGATTAGGAATCAAGCCAAGGCACAGTGGTTGCCTATGGCTCAGTATACCTGCAGAGTGATATATATGTTAGACAATCATCCTCTCTCTCTCTCTCTCTCTCTCTCTTTTTCTCTTTCTGTACTACAGAGAAAACAAGCCTATTAGGGGGCAGCGAGATGTTGTTTAGCTGTTGTCTCCTCTAAATTGCATCTTTCTTCCTTTCGTTTCCCCTCTAACCCATTCCTTTCTATGCTCTCTCTGTCTGTGTGTGTGTGTGTGTGTGTGCAGGAGGGAAATGAAACCAAGCCCTCCAACCACCCAGACTGCTGTGGAGCTGTAGAGATGGCCATGAGGATTTACACAGAAGTACCCAACAGGTATAGTACCACGCTATTAAAAAGCCGACAACACTGCAGAATGTCCCACCCCACACTGAGGTTCCAGAAGGGGATGATCTGTGTTCTATCCGAGGAGCATCAGAAAAACACTCCAGTCCAATGTTAACGTTACCTCTCGTCAACACCTCATTTCATCTCTCGGCTGTTGTTTTGTATTTGTACCGAACATAACTGACTGACGCCCATACAAAGAGCTTGACCAGCTCTGTTGAAGTCCTATATATTAGTGGTCGGTGGATCGTTTGTCCAGATCTGTAATATACTAACTAGCAATCCTAACACACATCAAAATATTCAAAGCTGCACCGACGTTCAGTATAAACGGAGAGGCCAGGTGTGTCATTGTGCACGAAGACATGAGACAACCAGCTCAAAAAGCTCCCCCACTGGTCTTGTTTAGGGACAATACAAGTATCCTACCTAGACTATCCTACAACACCACAATGCAATGAATAATTGCTTTATTGTTTTCAAGTGAGTGCAACCATTGACCCTAGGCTGTAAACTGCAGTGAAAATGTCATGAGATAACGGAGCAGAAGCTGAAGATGTCATTACCTTCATTCCATTTGGATCAGTTGTGGATCTGCTCTGGACAGTTTATAAGGTCCAGAAACACACAGTAGCGGGCCAGTCTGGATGTATACTGAACAGAAATGTAAACGCAGCATGGCAACAATGTTAACGATTTTACTGAGTTAGAGTTCATAGAAGAAAATCAGTCAATTGAAATAAAGTCTGTGGATTTCACATGACTGGGCAGGGGCGCAGCCATGGGTGGGAGCCAGGCCCACCCACTGGGGAGCCAGGCCCAGCCAATCAGAATGTGAAAAAGCCGGATGTGGAGGTCCTGGGCTGGCACGATTACACCTGGTCTGTGGTTGTAAGGCCGGGAGGGTCTGCTCTCGACAGTTTATACGGTCCAGAATCGCACAGTATCAAGCCAGTCTGGATGTATTCTAAGTTCTGATACTGAGATGAACTGTCTGTTGTACATCATCATTCTCCCAAGTCGTCCTATAATAATGTGGCCAGATACGCTTCCAGCAGGCCAAGTTACTCAGGAAAGCTCGACGTGCGTTCTGCCTCCTCTCCGATCCGAGTGGCTGTCCCTTGTACACCTAGAACCTAACGCTTCAATATAGCCTAATTATTAGTCCTTTAACTTGTTTAATGTATCAGCTTTTATGTGTTTCATGAATACAGCCAGTCACAATGTTGTAATGTGATTAGGCTACTTCAAAAGTTTACTGTAGGCTACCAGAGCACAAAATGTCATTCCAGCATCCAAACTGTGCAGATTGTGGTGTTGAAATTGCAAACCATGATGTCGAAGTGCCCGCTTCTTTGCTTTTTGGTTGTGGTGCATTAGCACAGAAACCTGTTGGTGAAAAATGTGTTGCATACATCATTAAGCAATAAAGCACGAGGGGGTGTGGTATATGGCCAATATACCACAGCTAAGGGCTGTTCTTAGCTGTGGTATGTGGCCATATAACACAAACCCGAGGTGCCTTTTTGCTATTATAAACTGTTTACCAATTAGAACAGTAAAAATACGTTTTTGGTCATACCCTGATAAACACCGGCTTTCAGCCAATCAGCATTCAGGGCTCGAACCACCCGGTTTATCATTATAAATATAGCATCAAATGCTGAAAATGTGTTTTCCACCTAGCTGATCATTGTCTGCAGCCGGCTTTGATCGTAGTGTAGGTCTAATGAACAGCCAGGGAGAGTTAGCTCGTCTATGGAGGTCAGAGAACCTTCAACCTTCTGGCCCGTAGCCCTGCGTGGCATCGACTGTGGCACAAAGCATGCTGAAGTTTGTAAACACAGCGTCGCTACCGTTTTTGTTTTGTGGTTGTGAACATCATTTTGAGTTAATTCTATGTGGGGGAGGGTGTGACATTCTTTCCTAGAGTACAAGGGGAGGGTCGTGTGAAAATATTTGAAACGTTGGGGAGGGGATGTAAAACAAAAGAAGACATTTCCAGCTGTCCTAAGCCTAGAATACATGGACACCTTTCAGTACCATTCACACCCCATTAGTCCATTAAAAGGGTAATTGGTTATAATTAAGTCATTAATCGCTATGGAAACCTGGGTGTGTAAAGGCAATCTCCAGACTGAAATTACAACCCCCCCTGTTGTTATGGGTAACACATTGTAAACTTTTTAATAAACACTTACAGCTAGACAGAACATTATTGCCATTGTATACAATATTTATTTTGTATAGAATCTTTAATCATTCAGAATGTGTCTCAAGTATTGTGAAGTGCAGACGTATTTGAGTCATAATTCCTTTGACATTTTGAGCGAATGAAGTCTTACTATATTCATGTCTGTAGCTTTTGTATTAGAGCCGCTTTATTTTCTCGGCTGGCCAGTGTTATGAGTGTAAGGTAGCTGCTCTGCATATTAGTAGACGTGTGTGTGTGTGTGTGTGTGTGTGTGTGTGTGTGTGTGTGTGTGTGTGTGTGTGTGTGTGTGTGTGTGTGGGTGGGTTAGCTACCAAGGTGGGCTCTGACCTCTTCTTTACCTGTCACGGGCAGCTGATGCCCAGCAGCTTATGAATAAACATCTGGCCAGCCTCAGGTTTCCTCTTAATGCTGTCCATCAGGGTCTGCCACAGAGGTGTGTCTGCGCATATAGTCTGTTAAAGAACTGAGCTGAGCTCCCGGTCCTTACTGCAGCCACAAAGTGTGGATTCTTCAGCTGGATTCTCTCTCTCTCTCTCTCTCTCTCTCTCTCTCTCTCTCTCTCTCTCTCTCTCTCTCTCTCTCCCTCGCTCTTTCTCTTTCTCGCTTGATGTCTCGCTCTCTTTCTGTCCTTTCTCTCTCTCTCTCTCTCTCTTTCCATTCACTGGATCTCCCTAAACCCCTCAAATTCATAAAAACCGTTATCTCTCCCAGTCGGTGGACACTGTCAGCACATTGTCAGGTCTCACACACAGAGCCTTAATAATGGAGTCTTTGCTGGGTAAAGACCAGTGTAGACGGAAAGGTAGAGTGCCAGTGTTCTGCCAGTGTTCACGGCCCACCTCGCCGTGTGAGGATGGAGTCAGCTCACAGTCCTCTATACTATCCTTCCACTAGTATAGAGGACACTCTCAGACCAATAACCCATCTGATCGTTCTACAGCCTACAGTTGTATAGAGGACACTCTCAGACTAATAACCCATCTGATCATTCTACAGCCTACAGTTGTATAGAGGACACTCTCAGACCAATAACCCATCTGATCGTTCTACAGCCTACAGTTGTATAGAGGACACTCTCAGACCAATAACCCATCTGATTGTTCTACAGCCTACAGTTGTACAGAGGACACTCTCCGACCAATAACCCATCTGATCGTTCTACAGCCTACAGTTGTACAGAGGACACTCTCAGACCAATAACCCATCTGATCGTTCTACAGCCTACAGTTGTACAGAGGACACTCTCCGACCAATAACCCATCTGATCGTTCTACAGCCTACAGTTGTATAGAGGACACTCTCCGACCAATATCCCATCTGATCGTTCTACAAGCTACAGTTGTATAGAGGACACTCTCAGACCAATAACCCATCTGATCGTTCTACAGCCTACAGTTGTATAGAGGACACTCTCAGACCAATAACCCATCTGATCGTTCTACAGCCTACAGTTGTATAGAGGACACTCTCCGACCAATATCCCATCTGATCGTTCTACAGCCTACAGTTGTATAGAGGACACTCTCAGACCAATAACCCATCTGATCGTTCTACAGCCTACAGTTGTATAGAGGACACTCTCAGACTAATAACCCATCTGATCGTTCTACAGCCTACAGTTGTATAGAGGACACTCTCCGACCAATATCCCATCTGATCGTTCTACAGCCTACAGTTGTATAGAGGACACTCTCAGACCAATATCCCATCTGATCGTTCTACAGCCTACAGTTGTATAGAGGACACTCTCAGACCAATAACCCATCTGATCGTTCTACAGCCTACAGTTGTACAGAGGACACTCTCAGACCAATATCCCATCTGATCATTCTACAGCCTACAGTTGTACAGAGGACACTCTCAGACCAATATCCCATCTGATCGTTCTACAGCCTACAGTTGTATAGAGGACTCTCCGACCAATATCCCATCTGATCGTTCTACAGCCTACAGTTGCATCGGCTTTCTCTGCCCGTACAACATCACAAAGGTTTTGACCAATCACAGCTCGTTTTTGTCGTCAGTGAAGAAAAGAAGCTGCATGCAACCCTCTTCATACACAGCCCTATACGGTCCAGATGATTTCCTCTGCTATAATGAGATCTGACTCTGAGTTGAGCACCCTGCTGAACGTTCCACTGTGAGGTCAACGACCAGCAGTGTAGAACGTCTGAACCATCTGGACCTCTGGACTACACCTGCTCACGACTCACCTCAGGTCAAGACCTCCAACGTTGACCACCTGACGTTATGGTTGACCCAACTGCAACTACACCGATTGACCTTCCCTCTGTCTGTCTTCGACATGTCATCATTTCGTCATCCGCTGTCTATGAAACGATGTGGACACCAGGACTGACGATGGTTGTGAAACAAATCGGAAAGGAATCAAATAGAACAATTAGTGTTGAGGAAAGAATCTGCCTGTCCACTGAAATATCAAAGTAGGATACAGTTCTTTATCGGTGCAGGTGCTTTGGCTTCAAAGCTGGAAGCTCATGACGGCCAATGAAAGAAGAATAGGGAGTGGATTTGGTGGCGCCCCAGCCTCTTGCCATTCATTCATTAGTGCTTTGTCCAGTTGTTCTCCGTAAAACGTGTTTTCGGGCAGCCCCCATAACTAGCCAGGCGTCTATTATAGACTGTCTCTGCCAAAGCCTTTTAAAGCTACCGAGGCAATTACTCCTTTGTAATGCGAGTTGCAGACATCATAAATGTATAAGTTTAATTGTGGTTAATTGCCCGCGGGGTGACTGGTTGTGCATGTCTAATACTGTAACTGTCTCCAGTCCTGACTTATCCCCTTTGATTAACCTCAGGCTGGGGAAAAGCAGGAAAGGGGAAATGTATGGAGGGTTTACAAGCTTTTAAAGATTAGAAGGACTATATCGCTCTATTGTACATGTGTCTTTGGAGGGCTGGGGAGGGGATTAGTGTGCACTTTGCAGGCTATATAGAGCCAGATGATTGTTTTTTTACGATTGCATTACCTTCCCGTTCTGAAACCATGGGTCTGTTTTGAATATGCTATTCTTGTTGCCTGTGGTCCAAGCCTTTTCTCCCAGCTATTGTTCCAGTCCAGGCTCTGTTGACTCTGTGGGCCTGCAGTCCAAGCCTTTTCTCCCTGCTATTGTTCTAGTCCGGACTCTGTGGGCCTTCACAGTGGAATTCGTTTGACTCCCTGGCTGCTCCTGACCCTCTGACCCACCAATTGAGTCCTCTCTTTAGTGCTCGCCAGCGCTCTCTCTATCTCTCTTTAGCGCTCGCTAGCTCTCTCCCTCTCTCTCCCTCTCTCTCCCTCTCTCTCTTTCGCGCTCGCTAGCGCTTTCTCTCTCTCTCACTCTCTCTCTCTCTCTAGTGCTCGCTAGCACTCTCTCTATCTCTCTTTAGCGCTCGCTAGCTCTCTCCCTCTCTCTCCCTCTCTCTCCCTCTCTCTCTTTCGCGCTCGCTAGCGCTTTCTCTCTCTCTCTCTCTCTCTCTCTCTCTCTCTCTCTCTCTCTCTCTCTCTCTCTCTCTCTCTTTCTCTTTAGCGCTCACTAGCGCTCTCTCTTTCTTTCTCTCTCTTCTTTCTCTCTAGCTTTTTCTCTCTCTATGTATTTTGCTTTCTTTCTCTCTCTCTCTCTCTCCTCTCTCTCTCTGTTAATTTATCTCTCTAATTTATCTTGATTTCTCTTGCTCTCTCTCCTGCTGAATTATTTTATTTGAAACATTGACTTGTGAACACTGCACATTGTTATGCGTTTAGTATATTCCTCTTATCTTTACTCAAACAAGTCCAGTAATAGAATATGAAAAGTCCGCTTTCCCAGCTCTCTGTTGGGCTATACACTGGGGTCAGGTATTCAATAAAGGTTGAAGCCAAGAGCCCATCTGGAATGTAACACGCACACGTAGTCCCAGTGTACGGTAACGCCTGTCAGCCAGTCACGTCTCCAGCTCAGTGATGGAGCGTTGATAAAGATGTTTGGTCCTCAGCCGACTGTTCCGTCCGTCTGTCACACACCGATCCACTGCAGAGTGAAGGCTCTATCGCGTGGAACAGCTGTGTGAAAACACCACCAGATACCGTGAGGTCTCCCTACAGCTTAGCACGACACAGGCTACACTGTGGTAGTGTACAGCCATGATCAAATACTTTGACAATTCATCCCTGCGCTGGAGTCTGGCTGAGACGACAGGGATTCTCCTTCCCTCCTTTTCTCCTACTATCCTTCCTTCCTCCACTGCGTCCCTCCTTGAGGTTGTCACTGGTATGTACAGTGTTTGAAAGGAAGAATTCAAGGCAATATTTCAACCCCTCCATTCACCATCAGATCAGTGGTATCTCAGTGAGGAGCAGTAGGACCTCACAACCAAGTTGCGAACTCCATGTGAAGTTACCGGGAACCCTTCAGATTCCTATAACAGAAGGACAGGAGATTCACTGATGCTGTTTAGCGTCATGCTACAGCCTTAGCCAATTAGCATCACCAATAGCTTTGAAATCTGCTTTGGCATTGAGCTGCCGCAACAGCATTAGCATACACTCAGCAAATTCAATAGGCCATCCGCTACGCTAGTTTAGCTTTAGGCAGCGGACCGCTTTGGACGTTGCCACACTTTGATAGTTTGATAGCCAGAGATATTGGAATACAGTAGGCCTATGCCCGCCACTCCGTGTGTGCGCCTTAGTAACGAGCTTACTGGGAATTTGATAGCTCGGCTTGATTCAAGCTGGTTCAATCACGTTTCAAGAGAACAGAGGGCGAAACAAGGCTGTTTTTTTGGGGGGGGGGGGGTTTTACACAAAACGGAGTGTGTATCCTGTGTGTGGTGGGTATTTTTGCTGTGTTTTTCTTTCTTCAGGCATGCACGTGTAGTGTTTGCAATTGATTAGCGCAGAAGCTGGCAGTACATGTGTGTGAACAAAGCTACCTGAATTGAGACATCTGCTCAACCAATGAGGTTAATGAGAGATGAGGCACACACGCGACACACATGCATACAGTCACGCACACACATTTCAGCTGCTGCAGTCCATTTAAAGTAGCGCTGTAGGGGTATGTGGATCTAACATATACTCTTGGTGTCGTCTTTGGTACAAAGAAACTCATTTCTAAACTCGATTTAACTTCATCAAAGAATGCAACATACATTAAATTGAATCTAGTATTCATGTATCTCTTGCATCTTTTGATGAACTTAAATTGAGTTTACAAATGAGTTTTTGGAAAGCACTCAGCTAATGGTAATTAGCCTTTTTTTCTTGATTTAAGTGTTTGAGGAACTGGCTGTCTTTTGGTAAAAAGCTATCAAATTAAATTGTTTGCAATCTGTTTTATTTTAATGTGCCTTCATTGAAGCTTATCTTTTAAGATACTGAACAATAAGTAGGTAATTGTAGGCACTATTATATCTAATTGAATTGTTATCAATAGCTTATTTCATTGTTCACTGGTACAATTTGAACATAATATCCCCTTTGTTGGATTGACTTGTTTTAGCTCTGGGGTTGGCCTCGTCAGACACTTTGGCCTGGTGTGTTTATTGAGGGTGTGCGTGTGCGTTTATTCTGGGTATGAGCGTGTGTCTTCAGACGTGTGTGATGAAGGAGCCATCATAAGAAGGTCTCCTCTATCCAGCCTGGTGGTTATTGCTGCTGTCTCTCTCTCTGGGTCTCTCTCCCTGGGTCTCTCTCCCTGGGTCTCTCTCCCTGGGTCTCTCTCAGCACGGCTCTGTTTAGACAGTTGTCTGTCTGTTTTCCTTCAGTCTGGACACAGACCACCATACTGTACCACTGTCTGACACAGACCTGGGATGGAGAAGTAGTGGATATAATGGAGGCCAATAGGAACAGAGGGAAGCCCAGGAAGACTAGTGGTCACCAAGATGTCAGCTGATGAGGAACCACACACTACGTATAAAGAGAGTCTTAGACATTCATGGAGAGAGGGAGAGGGAGAGATGGAGAGAGAGAGAGCGAGAGGGAGAGATGGAGAGAGAGAGAGGGAGAGGGAGAGATGGAGAGAGAGAGAGGGAGAGATGGAGAGAGAGAGAGGGAGAGGGAGAGATGGAGAGGGAGAGAGGGAGAGGGAGAGATGGAGAGGGAGAGGGAGAGGTGGAGAGAGAGAGAGGGAGAGGGAGAGGTGGAGAGAGAGATTGAGAGAGAGAGATGTAGAGGGAGAGATGGAGAGAGAGAGATTGAGAGAGAGAGATGGAGAGGGAGAGATGGAGAGATTAAAAGATTGGGAGATGGAGATTTAGTGAGGGCGATGGAGAGAGGGAGAGATGGAGAGAGGGGGAGATGGAGAGAGGGGGAGATGAGAGAGGGGGAGATAAAGAGAGGGGGAGATAAGGAGAGATGGAGAGAGGGATGGGATATGGAGAGAGGGGGAGATGGAGAGAGGGGGAGAGGGAGAGAGGGATGGGGATATGGAGAGAGGGGAGATAGGGGGAGATGGAGAGATGGAGAGATGAGAGGGAGAGAGTATGATTACATTGAGGGAGGAGAAGAGAAAGAGAGAAATAAACACATAGGCAGACGTAAATAGGCAGTGGTTGAAAGACTATAATATACAGTAGTGTATATGTTAGATGTGTGTGAATCGTCATCGGTCTGTAATTCGATGTGTGCTTGAACGTGAAAGTGTATGTGAGTGTCCATTAGTGTGTGCATGTGGTGTAATAGAGAGAACTTGACAGGGCGTGTGTCTGTCTGTATGTGACTGTGAAAGACGGATGAGTGTCTGTCTGTCTGTATGTGACTGGGAAAGACGGACGAGTGTGTGTGTGGTGTCACAGAAGATGGATTTAGTAAGATATGTGGTAGCAGACGAGGAGGCGGTGACCTGTGGAGAACTACCATTAGACCCGGAATGTTCCGCACTAGGCTGCTATATCTGAGAGGGGGAGAGAGAGGGGAAGAGAAAGAGGGGGGGAGAGAGAGGGGGAGAGATGAGAAGGGAGAGAAAACCATCAATTCATATCATCCCCATACCTGTGCTAACTCTGTACACACACACACACATCACACTGTTCTCTCTTTGCTCCCCGTTATTTATTAGCTTTATTTCCCCTGCCGTGTGTGTGTGTGTGTGTGTGTGTGTGTGTGTGTGTGTGTGTGTGTGTGTGTGTGTGTGTGTGTGTGTGTGTGTGTGTGTGTGTGTGTGTGTGCGTGCGTCCCTAGACCTACTTCTTCAAAACCACATACCAGCTTTTTTTTAACTCCTTTTTTCTCCCTCCATTAAACTCCCAATTTCCAATCATGTTCGTCTGGATAATGACCATTAGGCGGAAATGTGAAGTGAGGAATTATGAGACGAGGCCAGTGTAGGTGATAGACAGATGAACAGAAGCCTCCCATCACCCTGCTGTACTCTACCTCTGGCCAAAACGGCGTGCAGCTCGCTAGATGACTTGCCCAGTCAGCAGGATATTGATTTGGATATTGGGGAAACGAAGTCAAGGTTGACGACGGCACTTGCCCACTCTGCACTACTTTTACGGACACTGTCTGAAAGGTGTCCGGGACGTGAGACTACTCTCATAGTTACAGTACACCTCTCTGCAGGGCAGACAACACCTGACCGGAAAGGTGTGCTGGCCAGTCACTGCGTTATGAGTCTGTCTAGTAAATGACTAGGCTCTACAGAGTTTTACAGTATATACTTACGCTCAGTGACTTGCGGTTTGAATTCCAGATCAAACTACACAATTATGATATTGAAAATGTTTTGCTGCCCTGGGGTTAACTTTAGAAAAATAAGATGACTAAGAAATGTGAAAATAAAACAATAAATATTTGTTTGTAGATGGATAAACGAAACACTGAATAACGTCGAGAAATAATGAATTTCAGGTCAATAAACATCCTGAGCTAACTGGGAAGAACAAATAGCAATTGAATTAATATATTCAGAAAATAAGAAAGCGTAGTTGTTATTTGTGTTATGAACAGGTGGGATTTAAGATTGGAAGGGACCTGCGTGAATCGTTATCTGTCTGTAATTCGTCGTGGGTAGTGACTGCCGTCCTATCTCTGATCAAGGTCGGAGTGGTAGGCTGCTGAAATGGTATGTCACCGGGATCTATTTTCCACATTTCTTTCTGTCAGAAATGTCACTTAGAACCATTAGTGTTTGTGTACAGTATGTACTTGTATTATTTTACTCATTAAATCATGCACAGTGTAGAAGAGGACCAGGCGAGACCCAGATGCAGATACGGGAGGCAGACGGTTTGAGTCGTTGATATTTATTGAATCAATCCAAAAGGGGTAGGCAAGAGAAAGGTCGTGGACAGGCAAAAGGTCAAAACCAGTTCAGAGTCCGGGAGGTACAGAGTGGTATGCGGGCTCGAGGTCAGGGCAGGCAGAATGGTCAGGCAGGAGGGTACGGAGTCCAGAAAACAGTCAAGGGTCAAAACCGGGAGGACTAGCAAAAAGAGAATAGAAGCAGGAGTACGGGAAAACAAGCTGGTTGACTTGAAAGACATACAAGACGAACTGGCTCAGAGAGACAGGAAACACAGGGATAAATACACTGGGAAAAACAAGCGACACTCGGAGGGGGTGGAGACAGTCACAAGGACAGGTGAAACAGATCAGGGTGTGACACGGTGGCCTTGGTCTTCTTGTCACAACGTGTGTATGTGCGTACAGTACATACCACACAGTATCAACAACTCATTTGACAGCTTCATAGTTCTCCATAAACATTTAGAAAAATCCATAGCTCCCTATAATGAAAAATACGGCCAATTCTTCCGCCTCTGTAAGCAAAAATCGAAGCTCATCAAAATCTATTATTGTTGCGACGCATCGCCTTGATGGGAATTTGTTTAGAAAGAAAACACTTTGACCAGTGAATTGATGTGGGGCTCTTATTCGATACACTTAAAAAACCATACATTTCGTTATCTTTCTCAAACACAGCCTTTGTGTAACGAGGCCGAGCATACAGGTGTGGCTGCTGAACACAGCTGATTCATCAAAGGAGGTTTGACAGATGTGTTGTCTGGGCGTTGCGATACGTTGCTGAATAAGCAGGAAGCTAGCGGGAGATTGTTATTTCAGACAAACGTCCCCTCTTCGCTTTGTTTAGAGCTGGATCAGGGTCCTCTAGGGAGACAAACCTGGAGAATGTTCTGGAGAAAAGGTGTTTCTTCCGTCAGGACCGCTGTTTTCAGGCTTTAACAAGACACAGAGGAATAGGTGTTTGAGGACCACGGCTCTGCGCGCGCGCACACACACACACACACACACACACACACACACACACAGCTAGCATAAACCTAGCTGAATCACCTTAGCACACAGTGTACTGTACATCAGTACATTCTCATAACGTTCCCTTGACATTTAGATGAATATTTCTCTCCATTCAACAGGAAGCAACACCTGCATCCAGCCTATATCTCTCTCTATATC
>NC_042960.1:11116643-11124143 GCF_901001165.1 Salmo trutta
TGCATTTAAATGGGCTGGTGGGAAAAAAACTGCACTTTGCATTGAAATGCATTTAATACCAGTACAACAAGTTCTCACATGCAGTTCCATTGATTTACAGTATAATAACGCCATGGCCAGAGTATTATCCTGTTACCATAGCGACCTACCGCCTCCCGCCGTCGCTTCCCATTGGTTCCTCATTAGCGTTCACTTATATCCCATGATTCCTTATAATGGCCGCTCGCCACGCCAAGTGTGTCATCAGCCTCCCGTACTGAAACTGAAAGCATGGCACCGCGTCGTACAATTACCCAGACTTCCCCACTCCCCACTCAACACCTTGAACTGGAAGCCGCTGCACAATGTGGTCCCTTTGTAGAGAATGATTCAGGGCCAGGCCAACTAAACAACAGGGCCTTGGAAAATGAGACTTTTAAATAATGTGATTTCTCCGTCGTCTTTTGTTGGCTTATTGTTCTTAAAGGCTGCAGAGTTTGTTTAGTTGAATTGTTCTTGTTTGCTTGGTGAGTGAAGGAAACTAGCCTCGACTGATTTACTTCATCCTGTCGCTTCTCTTGGGACCATAGAATCCCCATGGCTCTCCACCTCACTCCTCTCTGTCTATAGGCCTACTGGTAGTTTAAGGAGTGAAATAGTCTGAAATGATTATGGAAATTTAAACAGAATGAATTCCAACTTCAATGACTCGTAGCACTGCACAAGCCAATGCTTTAATTGAAGTGGAAAATCAATTAGTCTATGAGAGAGGTCCATTGTGATGTGACTGACATGCTGACATGTTTGATCATAATGGCCACAGGGCCGGAGTGTGATTGGAGATGGATGAACACGAGGGGCGTTATTGTCCATCCGTCTATGTTCCTCTGTCTGTCTGGCCTGATGAGAGATCAGCTGATGAAGGACTGGTTTGATAGGAAACATATTTTTAACCTTGAGGGTGGCGGCGGGAGCGAGGGACGCAGGGAGAGAAAATGAAACAGAAAGGCAGAGATGGAGAGAGTTGAAGGGTGAATGAAAAGGGAGAAAGAGAGAGTCAGTCAACTGGGCAAGTAGTGTGGGTAGAACAAGTCACTGGCACCTACACCGTTCTCCCTGCAGCCTTAATCCCAGTCCTGTCTAGACCTGACCAGGCTACTGTCTAGACCTGACCAGGCTACTGTCTAGACCTGACCAGGCTACTGTCTAGACCTGACCAGGCTACTGTCTAGACCTGACCAGGCTACTGTCTAGACCTGACCAGGCTACTGTCTAGACCTGACCAGGCTACTGTCCAGACCTGACCAGGCTACTGGCCAGACCTGACCAGGCTACTGTCTAGACCTGACCAGGTTACTGTCCAGACCTGACCAGGCTACTGGCCAGACCTGACCAGGCTACTGTCTAGACCTGACCAGGTTACTGTCTAGACCTGACCAGGTTACTGTCCAGACCTGACCAGGTTACTGTCTAGACCTGACCAGGTTACTGTCCAGACCTGACCAGGCTACTGGCCAGACCTGACCAGGCTACTGTCTAGACCTGACCAGGTTACTGTCTAGACCTGACCAGGTTACTGTCTAGACCTGACCAGGCTACTGTCTAGACCTGACCAGGCTACTGTCTAGACCTGACCCAGGCTACTGTCTAGACCTGACCAGGTTACTGTCCAGACCTGACCAGGCTACTGTCTAGACCTGACCAGGCTACTGTCCAGACCTGACCAGGTTACTGTCTAGACCTGACCAGGCTACTGTCCAGACCTGACCAGGCTACTGTCTAGACCTGACCAGGCTACTGTCTAGACCTGACCAGGCTACTGTCCAGACCTGACCAGGCTACTGTCTAGACCTGACCAGGCTACTGTCTAGACCTGACCAGGTTACTGTCTAGACCTGACCAGGCTACTGTCTAGACCTGACCAGGCTACTGTCCAGACCTGACCAGGCTACTGTCTAGACCTGACCAGGCTACTGTCTAGACCTGACCAGGCTACTGTCTAGACCTGACCAGGCTACTGTCCAGACCTGACCAGGCTACTGTCTAGACCTGACCAGGCTACTGTCCAGACCTGACCAGGTTACTGTCTAGACCTGACCAGGCTACTGTCTAGACCTGACCAGGCTACTGTCTAGACCTGACCCAGGCTACTGTCTAGACCTGACCAGGCTACTGTCCAGACCTGACCAGGTTACTGTCTAGACCTGACCAGGCTACTGTCTAGACCTGACCAGGCTACTGTCCAGACCTGACCAGGTTACTGTCTAGACCTGACCAGGCTTACTGTCCGACCTGACCAGGCTACTGTCTAGACCTGACCAGGCTACTGTCCAGACCTGACCAGGCTACTGTCTAGACCTGACCAGGCTACTGTCTAGACCTGACCAGGCTACTGTCTAGACCTGACCAGGCTACTGTCCAGACCTGACCAGGCTACTGTCTAGACCTGACCAGGCTACTGTCTAGACCTGACCAGGTTACTGTCTAGACCTGACCAGGCTACTGTCTAGACCTGACCAGGCTACTGTCCAGACCTGACCAGGCTACTGTCTAGACCTGACCAGGCTACTGTCTAGACCTGACCAGGCTACTGTCTAGACCTGACCAGGCTACTGTCCAGACCTGACCAGGCTACTGTCTAGACCTGACCAGGCTACTGTCCAGACCTGACCAGGTTACTGTCTAGACCTGACCAGGCTACTGTCTAGACCTGACCAGGCTACTGTCTAGACCTGACCAGGCTACTGTCTAGACCTGACCAGGCTACTGTCCAGACCTGACCAGGTTACTGTCTAGACCTGACCAGGCTACTGTCTAGACCTGACCAGGCTACTGTCCAGACCTGACCAGGTTACTGTCTAGACCTGACCAGGTTACTGTCCAGACCTGACCAGGTTACTGTCCAGACCTGACCAGGTTACTGTCCAGACCTGACCAGGTTACTGTCCAGACCTGACCAGGTTACTGTCTAGACCTGACCAGGCTACTGTCTAGACCTGACCAGGCTACTGTCTAGACCTGACCAGGCTACTGTCCAGACCTGACCAGGTTACTGTCTAGACCTGACCAGGCTACTGTCTAGACCTGACCAGGCTACTGTCCAGACCTGACCAGGTTACTGTCTAGACCTGACCAAGCTACTGTCTAGACCTGACCAGGTTACTGTCTAGACCTGACCAGGCTACTGTCTAGACCTGACCAGGCTACTGTCTAGACCTGACCAGGCTACTGTCTAGACCTGACCAGGCTACTGTCCAGACCTGACCAGGTTACTGTCTAGACCTGACCAGGCTACTGTCTAGACCTGACCAGGCTACTGTCCAGACCTGACCAGGTTACTGTCTAGACCTGACCAGGTTACTGTCCAGACCTGACCAGGTT
This sequence comes from Salmo trutta, assembly GCF_901001165.1. NCBI lineage: Eukaryota > Metazoa > Chordata > Actinopteri > Salmoniformes > Salmonidae > Salmo > Salmo trutta. Next base: position 11,120,004 of record NC_042960.1, read on the forward strand.
ACTGTCCAGACCTGACCAGGTTACTGTCTAGACCTGACCAGGCTACTGTCTAGACCTGACCAGGCTACTGGCCAGACCTGACCAGGTTACTGTCTAGACCTGACCAGGCTACTGTCTAGACCTGACCAGGTTACTGTCTAGACCTGACCAGGCTACTGTCTAGACCTGACCAGGCTACTGTCTAGACCTGACCAGGCTACTGTCTAGACCTGACCAGGTTACTGTCTAGACCTGACCAGGCTACTGTCTAGACCTGACCAGGTTACTGTCCAGACCTGACCAGGTTACTGTCTAGACCTGACCAGGCTACTGTCTAGACCTGACCAGGCTACTGTCTAGACCTGACCAGGCTACTGTCTAGACCTGACCAGGTTACTGCCAGACCTGACCAGGCTACTGTCCAGACCTGACCAGGTTACTGTCTAGACCTGACCAGGTTACTGTCTAGACCTGACCAGGCTACTGTCCAGACCTGACCAGGTTACTGTCTAGACCTGACCAGGCTACTGTCTAGACCTGACCAGGCTACTGTCTAGACCTGACCAGGCTACTGTCTAGACCTGACCAGGTTACTGTCCAGACCTGACCAGGCTACTGTCCAGACCTGACCAGGTTACTGTCTAGACCTGACCAGGTTACTGTCTAGACCTGACCAGGCTACTGTCTAGACCTGACCAGGTTACTGTCTAGACCTGACCAGGTTACTGTCTAGACCTGACCAGGCTACTGTCTAGACCTGACCAGGCTACTGTCCAGACCTGACCAGGTTACTGTCTAGACCTGACCAGGTTACTGTCCAGACCTGACCAGGTTACTGTCTAGACCTGACCAGGCTACTGTCTAGACCTGACCAGGCTACTGGCCAGACCTGACCAGGTTACTGTCTAGACCTGACCAGGCTACTGTCTAGACCTGACCAGGTTACTGTCTAGACCTGACCAGGCTACTGTCTAGACCTGACCAGGCTACTGTCTAGACCTGACCAGGCTACTGTCTAGACCTGACCAGGCTACTGTCTAGACCTGACCAGGTTACTGTCTAGACCTGACCAGGCTACTGTCTAGACCTGACCAGGTTACTGTCCAGACCTGACCAGGTTACTGTCTAGACCTGACCAGGCTACTGTCTAGACCTGACCAGGCTACTGTCTAGACCTGACCAGGTTACTGTCCAGACCTGACCAGGCTACTGTCCAGACCTGACCAGGTTACTGTCTAGACCTGACCAGGTTACTGTCTAGACCTGACCAGGCTACTGTCTAGACCTGACCAGGCTACTGTCTAGACCTGACCAGGCTACTGTCTAGACCTGACCAGGTTACTGTCCAGACCTGACCAGGCTACTGTCCAGACCTGACCAGGCTACTGTCCAGACCTGACCAGGCTACTGTCTAGACCTGACCAGGCTACTGTCCAGACCTGACCAGGTTACTGTCTAGACCTGACCAGGTTACTGTCTAGACCTGACCAGGTTACTGTCCAGACCTGACCAGGTTACTGTCTAGACCTGACCAGGCTACTGTCTAGACCTGACCAGGCTACTGGCCAGACCTGACCAGGTTACTGTCTAGACCTGACCAGGCTACTGTCTAGACCTGACCAGGTTACTGTCTAGACCTGACCAGGCTACTGTCTAGACCTGACCAGGTTACTGTCCAGACCTGACCAGGTTACTGTCTAGACCTGACCAGGCTACTGTCTAGACCTGACCAGGCTACTGTCTAGACCTGACCAGGCTACTGTCTAGACCTGACCAGGTTACTGTCCAGACCTGACCAGGCTACTGTCCAGACCTGACCAGGTTACTGTCTAGACCTGACCAGGTTACTGTCCAGACCTGACCAGGCTACTGTCCAGACCTGACCAGGCTACTGTCCAGACCTGACCAGGTTACTGTCTAGACCTGACCAGGCTACTGTCTAGACCTGACCAGGCTACTGTCTAGACCTGACCAGGCTACTGTCTAGACCTGACCAGGTTACTGTCCAGACCTGACCAGGTTACTGTCTAGACCTGACCAGGCTACTGTCTAGACCTAACCAGGCTACTGTCTAGACCTAACCAGGCTACTGTCTAGACCTGACCAGGCTACTGTCTAGACCTGACCAGGTTACTGTCCAGACCTGACCAGGCTACTGTCCAGACCTGACCAGGTTACTGTCTAGACCTGACCAGGTTACTGTCTAGACCTGACCAGGTTACTGTCTAGACCTGACCAGGCTACTGTCTAGACCTGACCAGGCTACTGTCTAGACCTGACCAGGCTACTGTCTAGACCTGACCAGGTTACTGTCCAGACCTGACCAGGCTACTGTCCAGACCTGACCAGGTTACTGTCTAGACCTGACCAGGTTACTGTCTAGACCTGACCAGGCTACTGTCTAGACCTGACCAGGTTACTGTCTAGACCTGACCAGGTTACTGTCCAGACCTGACCAGGTTACTGTCTAGACCTGACCAGGTTACTGTCTAGACCTGACCAGGCTACTGTCTAGACCTGACCAGGCTACTGTCTAGACCTGACCAGGTTACTGTCCAGACCTGACCAGGTTACTGTCCAGACCTGACCAGGCTACTGTCTAGACCTGACCAGGCTACTGTCTAGACCTGACCAGGTTACTGTCCAGACCTGACCAGGTTACTGTCCAGACCTGACCAGGCTACTGTCCAGACCTGACCAGGTTACTGTCTAGACCTGACCTGGTTACTGTCTAGACCTGACCAGGCTACTGTCTAGACCTGACCAGGCTACTGTCCAGACCTGACCAGGCTACTGTCTAGACCTGACCAGGCTACTGTCCAGACCTGACCAGGCTATTGTCCAGACCTGACCAGGCTACTGTCCAGACCTGACCAGGCTACTGTCTAGACCTAACCAGGCTACTGTCTAGACCTGACCAGGCTACTGTCCAGACCTGACCAGGCTACTGTCTAGACCTGACCAGGCTACTGTCTAGACCTGACCAGGCTACTGTCCAGACCTGACCAGGCTACTGTCCAGACCAGGCTATTGTCCAGACCTGACCAGGCTATTGTACTGAAGCCAGTCTAGCACATTGCTAATGAGCAGCAGCCGACCACAAGGCCTCCACAGCTACCCAGGGTGTGAAGGCTACTCTGCCTAGGGATTGACATAGAGGAGAAGGAAGGAAGGAAGCTACCTCACCTCTTTGTCCCTCTGCCAGTGCATTCCCTCTCCACAGCTCCCATCCTTATACACACAACCTTAAATTAAAGTACCCCATCCAAACACACACACACTACTCCCCACTTCTCCCTTTCATATTGATTTAGCGTCTTTGTCCGAACGAAATCCACATCGGTGCACTTTCATCTTTAACCTCAAACCCCCAGCAAAATGAGAGAGAGAGAGAGAGAGAGAGAGAGAGAGAGAGAGAGAGAGAGAGAGAGAGAGAGAGAGAGAGAGAGAGAGAGATCCAAAGTGTATATGTTAGCTAACATAATTACCATGTGGTGGATGAGGATTACATCCATTACAACAGTCCTAACCACACAGTGACACATTTCAGTGCAGCAGACTCACAATGGGTTGAGGATTACCCCAGGACAAGGGTATTTATTCAGATGACTCTCATAAGGAGTTACATTTAGCTTGTGTCCATTCGTCTCTCAAGTTTATTTGTTGAGTCGCTCGTCGTAGACGGGTTGATAAGTTTCAAATTGTCAGCCGTCGTGTAAGTTGACAAAATGCCTTCTTGGGGTCTGTGATGGTTTGAAATAATGATTAGAGAATATTAGGCTTTGTTCCGTTTCATGCCTCCTAGGCCAAGTCTTAACCAGTGTTCGTAAAAAACCGTCTCCGGAAGTATCACGTTGAATAGTTTTAGTTGTAAACATATTTTCTGTTTTCTATTGATGGGACAGTTTTGTTAGACTGCACCTTGAGAAGGTTGTTGAGTTGTCTATCGATTAGGTACAAACACACACACAAACACACACAACACACATAAGAGAGTTTGGGTAATAGGACTCTTATAGACATTTAGTTGCATAAGGGAAAAGGCATATTTTCTGTGTTGTGTTGATGCCACAGTCTCAATGCTGATGTTTTGTTAGACTGCACCTCGACAAGGTGGTTGAATTGAGGGGATAATTGAGGACAGGCAGATGTAGTTTATCC
>NC_042960.1:11129143-11211643 GCF_901001165.1 Salmo trutta
TGCATTTGTGTGTATGTGGTCGTGCATGCGCACTTGTGCGTGTGTGTGTGTGTGTGTGTGTGTGTGTGTGTGTGTGTGTGTGTGTGTGTGTGTGTGTGTGTGTGTGTGTGTGTGTGTGTGTGTGTGTGTGTGTGTGTGTGCGTGTCTCTCAAGCCAGGTTTTTCTGTGAGCCCTCTGCTGTGCTAGCCACCATGTCAGGTTTCTCTGTGAGCCCTCTGCTGTGCTAGCCACCATGCCAGGTTTCTCTGTGAGCCCTCTGCTGTGCTAGCCACCATGTCAGGTTTCTCTGTGAGCCCTCTGCTGTGCTAGCCACCATGTCAGGTTTCTCTGTGAGCCCTCTGCTGTGCTAGCCACCATGTCAGGTTTCTCTGTGAGCCCTCTGCTGTGCTAGCCACCATGCCAGGTTTCTCTGTGAGCCCTCTGCTGTGCTAGCCACCATGTCAGGTTTCTCTGTGAGCCCTCTGCTGTGATAGCCACCATGTCAGGTTTCTCTGTGAGCCCTCTGCTGTGCTAGCCACCATGTCAGGTTTCTCTGTGAGCCCTCTGCTGTGCTAGCCACCATGTCAGGTTTCTCTGTGAGCCCTCTGCTGTGCTAGCCACCATGTCAGGTTTCTCTGTGAGCCCTCTGCTGTGATAGCCACCATGTCAGGTTTCTCTGTGAGCCCTCTGCTGTGCTAGCCACCATGTCAGGTTTCTCTGTGAGCCCTCTGCTGTGCTAGCCACCATGTCAGGTTTCTCTGTGAGCCCTCTGCTGTGATAGCCACCATGTCAGGTTTCTCTGTGAGCCCTCTGCTGTGATAGCCACCATGTCAGGTTTCTCTGTGAGCCCTCTGCTGTGCTAGCCACCATGTCAGGTTTCTCTGTGAGCCCTCTGCTGTGATAGCCACCATGGCAGGTTTCTCTGTGAGCCCTCTGCTGTGATAGCCACCATGTCAGGTTTCTCTGTGAGCCCTCTGCTGTGATAGCCACCATGTCAGGTTTCTCTGTGAGCCCTCTGCTGTGCTAGCCACCATGTCAGGTTTCTCTGTGAGCCCTCTGCTGTGCTAGCCACCATGTCAGGTTTCTCTGTGAGCCCTCTGCTGTGATAGCCACCATGTCAGGTTTCTCTGTGAGCCCTCTGCTGTGATAGCCACCATGTCAGGTTTCTCTGTGAGCCCTCTGCTGTGATAGCCACCATGTCAGGTTTCTCTGTGAGCCCTCTGCTGTGCTAGCCACCATGTCAGGTTTCTCTGTGAGCCCTCTGCTGTGATAGCCACCATGGCAGGTTTCTCTGTGAGCCCTCTGCTGTGATAGCCACCATGTCAGGTGTAGCTTGGCTTTGGTTTGAGCTCTGTCCACTCTCATCAGCACCAGGTGGGACATCTTTGACGGAACGCCCGGCACCCTGCCGCATCAAACACTGCGCATGTGTCCCAAAGGGCTTTTGGTCAAAGGTAGTGCACTACATGGGGAATAGGGTGCCATTTGGGACGCAAGCGGGTCACAAACAACAGACGATTGTCAAAGAAGTCACGATGGAGCTTCACCTACTACCCTATCAACAAGCCTAGGTTAGTTAGTACAGTGAGTTTTGGATGGATGAATGCACCTAAGCTCCTGTATCAAGTAATTCAAGGTATTTTTATAATGAGACTAATAGTAGCACTACTCACCATATAGATGTCTACACAATTCCATCCACTATTTTGACAGAAATGAAAACACAACTGTACTCAGGTATGTCTGCTGTGGAGTTCAAAGCCTTTGTCAAATCGCTTTCTGAAGGCAGGGCTTGCTTGCGAGCCAAGGCAAGTTGTCCCGAAGTTGTGGGCAGGCATCTCTGAATGGAGACCATGTAACGTATACAGACAGTCTCTCTTCCTGTTTGACCTCAGGGCCTGCACTTTTAAAAGGAGCAGTGTGACATTGGGTTATGTCTTTACGATATCTTAAGAAAAAGCTGTCTGTTAATGCTGAGTGGCTCCCCCTTGTCGTTTTGTGTTCCGTCTTTTTCATTTCCCCCAGAACTGGTCACATCTCTCTCTTTTGGACTCTGTTCAGGAGTGTGTTGAATCACTTGGACGAGGTAGTAAGATCACAACACAGTCATGTAGGATGATTTTGGGAGACGTCTGAAGTGTTAGGCGTTTGTGCCTCCGTCTGAAAAGTGGACAAGCTGAAAATAATTTATTTGTCCTGTCCTTGCAAAGCTCAATTCCTCACCTCCCACTTCCTGGAACTCCTCCAATGAGCTTGGAGAGGGACAGAGGGATTAAGGACGAAGGCTATAGGACCCTTTTCAGACAGATCCATCGACTCATTCAAACGCACAATGGTCTGCCTAGGAAAGTTAATCAACCCATCTCGCTGAAATCAATTTCATTTCCTGTCATCGAAGGAAAACGTGAACCGTGACTAAGATGTCCTTGGGATAAAAGTTTTTCTATTCATCCTCTACAAATCTCAAAAGTTGTTGTGTGTGTGAAAGGAAATATTGATTCAAAGTTACTACTGGATGGACGTACTTTATGTTTGTTCTGCAAATGGAATGGAGATAGAGAGACATTGCTGAAGGAGTAGCTGTTTTTTCCCCCCTCAATCTTTTCACCTTTTAACAATAGATAATATGATAACCTCTTACTGTTGGATAGATGGATCAGCGACCGAGCATTAATCACATAAGATAAGTGCTTTACATCAGGTCAAAACACTCCACAGACCAGTATTTATCTAGAGAATAAAGTCAAACCCCAGTCTTGACTTTGTCACTAGTGGTTGTGTTATAGCCAGTTAAAAGGCAATAGGATGATCTCCAGCCCCTTTCACCTCGGCGAGGGCCGACATCTCGATGTCGCCACTCTGACCTGTGAAGGTTAAGTAGGGGGTCTCCAAGGTTACGCCAGGGTCGCCATGGTGATGAAACGAGAAAAGGATGGCAGCAGCGTTGCTAGCAGTCAGAGTATTGAAGTCAGTGGGTTTACAGAGAGCTATTATGGCATTGGGTGGCGGAGGGCAAGTCAGCTGAATGAAGACCAGCTCTCCTGGATTCCAATAACTCCTGTGGAGAAGCTTCCTCTCTCTCTCTCTCTCTCTCTCTCTTTCCTCTCTCTCTCTCTCTCTCTCTCTCTCTCTCTCTCTCTCTCTCTCTCTCTCTCTGTCTCTCTCTCTCTCTCTCTCTCTCTCTCTCTCTCTCTCTCTCTCTCAGGGTCAACCTTCCTTTTTTCTTCTCCAGCAGCCCTTAATCCTCTCCTTTCTGCCAAGTGAGTTCAGCTCTCTGTTTAGAATGGAGACGGTCTGTTATTCTGATTCACCCCCCTCGGCTTCACTGAAAACAAAATGGTTTCCAAAATGCCAACATCAGTGTACTTGGCTGCTTAGCAGATTTTTCTCAAATGGTGACAGATGGTTTAGCAAGGTCAAAGTAGGGTTCAGTGTTGCAATCTCTATCAATATATCTATTTTCAGTATCTATCTGAAATCAAATTAAATCAAATTTGATTTGTCATAAGTCGCGAATACAACAGGTGTAGACCTTACCGGGAAATGCTTTCTTACAAGCCCTTAACCAACAATGCAGTTCAAGAATTAATAAAATATTTACTAAATAAATAATAAAGTAAAAATAAAAAGTGACACAATAAAATAACAATAACGAGGCTAAATACAGGAGGTACCGGTACCGATGTGCGAGGGTACAATGTGCGAGGGTACAGATTATTCGAGGTCATTTGTACATGTAGGTAGGGGTAAAGTGACTATGCATAGATTAATAAACAGCAAGTAGCAGCAGTGTAAAAACAAAGGGGGGTCAATGTAAATAGTCCAGGTGGCCATTTGATTAATTGTTCAGCAGTCTTATGGCTTGGGGGTAGAAGCTGCTGAGGAGCCTTTTGGATCTAGTCTTGGCGCTCCGGTACCGCTTGGTGTGTGGTAGCAGAGAAAACAGTCTATGGCTTGGGTGGCTGGGGTCTCTCACAATTTTCCTGGGCCTTCCTCTGACACCGCCTTGTATAGAGGTCTTGGATGTCAGGGCGCTTTGCCCCAGTGATGTACTGAGCTGTACGCACTACCCTCTGTAGCGCCTTACGGTCAGATGCCGAGCAGTTGCCATAACAGGCGGTGATGCAACCGGTCAGGATGCTCTCGATGGTGCAGCTGTAGAACTTTTTGAGGATCTGGGGACAAATCTTTTCAGTCTCCTGAGGGGGAAAAGGTTTTGTCGTGCCCTCTTCACGACTGTCTTGGTATGTTTGGACCATGATAGTTTGTTGGTAATGTGGACACCAAGGAACTTGAAACTCTCGACCCGCTCCACTACAGCCCCGTCGATGTTAATGGGGGCCTGTTCGGCCCTCATTTTCCTATAGTCCACAATTAGCCCTTTGTCTAGCTCACATTGAGGGAGAGGTTGTTGTCCTGGCACCACACTGCCAGGTCTCTGACCTCTGTCTGATCGTTGTCGGTGATCAGGCCTAACACTGTTGTGTCGTCAGCAAACTTAATGATGGTGTTGGGGTCGTGCTTGACCACGCAGTCGTGGGTGAACAGGGAGTACAGGAGGGGACTAAGCAGGCACCCCTGAGGGGCCCCCGTGTTAAGGATCAGCGTGTAGGATGTGTAGTTGCCTAGCGTTACCACCTGGGGGCGGCCCGTCAGGAAGTCCAGGATCCAGTTGCAGAGGGAGGTGTTTAGTCCCAGGTTCCTTAGCTTAGTGATGAGCTTTGAGGGCATTATGGTGTTGAATGCTGAGCTGTAGTTTCACATATTGTAGGTGTTCCTTTTGTCCAGGTGGGAAAGGGCAGTGTGGAGTCTATCATCTATCTATCTATCTATCTATCTATCTATCTATCTATCTATCTATCTATCTATCATCTATCTATCTATCTATCCTCCTCTGTGTTTTTTGCATCAGCAGTCTAATCAAGTCGCCCTGCAGAGTTGAAACTCCCAGGGGCTCTTCTTGTTCACACCAGTTGTCTCATTTGAAGCTCCAACCTCTGACACAAGACACAAGTGAATCTCTCTGCTATCAGTTGAGCAAATTTCTCCACAAATGCATCACCATCAACCCCCAGCCCTCAACCCCCAGCCCTCAACCCCCAGCCCTCAACCCCCAGCACCAACCCCCAGCATCAACTCCCAGCCCTCAACCCCCAGCCCTCAACCCCCAGCACCAACCCCCAGCCCTCAACCCCCAGCACCAACCCCAAGCCCTCAACCCCCAGCACCAACCCCCAGCCCTCAACCCCCAGCCCTCAACCCCCAGCACCAACCCCCAGCCCTCAACCCCCAGCACCAACCCCCAGCCCTCAACCCCCAGCACCAGCCCGATCCCCTGCTCCAGCACCAACCCCAGTCCCAGCCACATCCCCAATGCAATCCCCAGCCACATTCCCTATCCAGCGCAGCCCCAGCCCCAGCCCCATCCCCTGTCCAGCGCAGCCCCAGCCCCAGCCACATCCCCTGTCCAGCGCAGCCCCAGCCCCAGCCCCTGTCCAGCGCAGCCCCAGCCCCAGCCACATCCCCTGTCCAGCGCAGCCCCAGCCCCAGCCACATCCCCTGTCCAGCGCCGCCCCAGCCCCATCCCCTGTCCAGCGCAGCCCCAGCCCCAGCCACATCCCCTGTCCAGCGCAGCCCCAGCCCCATCCCCTATCCAGCGCAGCCCCAGCCCCATCCCCTGTCCAGCGCAGCCCCAGCCCCATCCCCTGTCCAGCGCAGCCCCAGCCCCAACCCCAGCCCCTGTCCAGCGCAGCCCCAGCCCCTGTCCAGCGCAGCCCCAGCCCCATCCCCTGTCCAGCGCAGCCCCAGCCCCAGCCCCTGTCCAGCGCAGCCCCAGCCCCTGTCCAGCGCAGCCCCAGGCCCATCCCCTGTCCAGCGCAGCCCCAGCCCCATCCCCTGTCCAGCGCAGCCCCAGCCCCAGCCCCTGTCCAGCGCAGCCCCAGCCCCTGTCCAGCGCAGCCCCAGGCCCATCCCCTGTCCAGCCCAGCCCCAGCCACATCCCCTGTCCAGCGCAGCCCCAGCCACATCCCCTGTCCTGCACAGCCCCAGCCCCAGCCCCTGTCCAGCGCAGCCCTAGCCCCATCCCCTGTCCAGCGCAGCCCCAGCCCCAGCCCCATCCCCTGTCCAGCGCAGCCCCAGGCCCATCCCCTGTCCAGCGCAGCCCCAGGCCCAGCCACTGTCCAGCGCAGCCCCAGCCATAGCGATACCACTGGAGACGTAGTGCTCTACAATACCTCCATACCTCAGCACATAATGGGGCTCAGGCGTGGCGGCGCCTGGCGCGACCAGGGAGAAGGCTGACCTTACAGTGTATTAGCACACATTAATATTGATGAACAGCTGATGTCATGGCAAAGGGTTGAGAGAGTTGAGGGAGAGAGAAGTGAAGATTTATGGCTCAGTCTAACCCAGCCTTTTAGTGAGTGGTCAGAGAGACATGGGAGAGATTGGGGTGGATGGTTGGATTGGGAGGAGGAGGAGGGGGAGGGGGGGGGTCTAGAAACCTGACCAAATAAGGGAATGCAATCAGAGCCAGTAGCTATTTCATCACAGACTAAAGTGCTGAATTACTAGACAGCAAATGCATAAAAGTTAACCCTAAATTATAATACCAATGTAAAGATTGGTATAGTATTTACATGGTGATTATTATCATATGATGATGATGATGATTATTATTATTGCATATTTAAACAGAGGTGATTTATGTATAAATTGATATCATTAAAATACTAGGGGAATTAATTAGAATTAAACAAAATATTACAATGAAATGTATAATTATTGTATTATAAATGTGATCAGTGCCTTGTAAATCGTTAAATGTTGCAAAATTCTGATAAGAAAACATGTTTCCTTCTTTGTAAAATTTACAATAAACTTTAGCATTTATATTTTGATTCAAATAAAATATGCCCTATACTTAAAAAGGCATGTATCTTATTGATACAATATTTGTTTTATTATAAGTGATTTAAGAAATGTATTTTCCAATTGATCAAATCATAAAATATAATTCCTATCGTGTCATTTCAAAATTAAATAATTGTTGTACCAAATTGCACACAAATATATAATGATTAAGCAGTATTACAAATATGATTTTCCTGACGATTATTATGATCATTATTATTAATAATGGTAATCATTACAATATTCATGATTTAGTGTTGTTTTATTATATATTTCCATTATTATTATTCTTGTTGAATTAGTTGTAAATATGACACTGATGATATTTATGTAACTTCCAGTAAGACCTGATGTGACCCGTCTGGGAACCAACCCAAACAGGCCTTAATGTAGGTAGTTCTATTGGACTCACTGACTGCAGTGCAATGAGTCGGGAGCTCATTGGAGAAGAAGTTCCAGGAAGTGGAAGACCGACCGCATCACCTCCACCATCAGGTGAAAACAGTGTAAAGTCAACTCACATTAGTGATTGTGTGTGTGTGCGTCCGTCTGTCCGTCCCTCCGTCCATTCATCCTTCCGTGCCATCGTGCATTAGTGCCTGTGTTTTAACTTTACTCTGTCCCGAGTACTGAAATAATATCTCTCCTCAAAAGTTTGTCCGTTTCAATATGCATACATATTCCCCAGCTTTCACATGAAGTACTCCACTTCTCCCCACTTCTCCTCTCTACACTCTACAGAGCGAGGGAGGCCTCCCTAGCGCATTCTGCCACCGTATTGCCAAGATAAACTAATTAGGTATACATCTGACTAGCTTTGCTTCTCACATAATGTAAAGAAAGCCCTAATTAGACGGGATTAAATGACCCTGTGTGGATGCTATAAGCAACCTCTAAGCCCCACACTGCACTAGTCAATGAGGCATGTTGTTTGTACCAGTCATGTTTTAATACTCTACTCTAAATACTATATCAACTTTGTAATTCACCCATATGTTTATATCTAATTGGTTGTCGTTATAGCATGGCCTTTATAAACCACAGATGCTATTACATACGCATAAAGATAGTGTGTTCATTCACAGTCTAGGCTGCAGTTTTCTATGCTGTTTTGCAATGGTATGTGGTGTGTTTCTCGATAGATAACAGTGGTTTATCATTTCAGATCTCTCTAGATTTTGCATTTGCTTATTGTAGGAAACTAAACCGCTTGGCTGTGACTTGAAGCCGGAGTTCTGTCATGCTGAGATAGGCATGCATGGCGTCCATATTGTTGTGTAGGTCTAGGGACGCGCACACACACACACACACACACACACACACACACACACACACACACACACACACACACACACACACACACACACACACACACACACACACAGGCACTACTGTCATGCTAAGATGGGCATGAGTGTGTGTGTGTGTGTGTGTGTGTGTGTGTGTGTGTGTGTGTGTGTGTGTGTGTGTGTGTGTGTGTGTGTGTGTGTGTGTGTGTGGTTGTGTGTGTGTGTGGTTGTGTCGAGTGGCGAGAGTGTACAGGGTTGAAGTGGTGTGTACATTCCAACTTGCTGAAGCCTGAACCAGTCGAAACCTGAGAGAGAGGGAAGATGGGAATCAGGAGGGTTCCTCGTTGAGTAACATTTTCATCTTTTAGATAAATATTATTTTTATTGTTGCGTTCAAACACACACGCACACACACATCACACACACGCACTACTGTCATGCTAAGATGGGCATGAGTGTGTGTGTGTGTGTGTGTGCGGTTGTGTGTGTGTGTGTCGAGGGGCGAGAGTGTTGAGTAACATTTTAATCTTTTAGATAAATATTATTATTGCCAGCCTCTGACACTTTTCTCTCTCTCTGTCTCGGTCTCTTGGAACAGGGTAGTGTTATGTACTTTCAGCCACCCTGGAATGGTAAAGAAGGAGAAAACGTCCTCTTTTTACCCTCTCTCTCTCTCTCTCTCTCTCTCTCTCTCTCTCTCTCTCTCTCTCTCTCTCTCTCTCTCTCTCTCTCTCTCTCTCTCTTTCTCTCTCTCTCTGTATCCCTCTCTCTGTCTCCCTCTCTCTCTGTCTGTCTCTCTCTCGCTCTCTGTCTCTCGCTCTCTGTCTCTCTCTCTCTGTCTCTCTCTCTCTCTCTCTCTCACTCTGTATCCCTCTCTCTGTCTCCCTCTCTCTCTCTGTCTCTCTCTCTCTCGCTCTCTGTCTCTCGCTCTCTGTCTCTCTCTCTCTCTCTGTGTCTCTCTCTCTCTCTGTCTCTCTCTCTGTGTCTCTCTCTCTGTCTCCCTCTCCATCTCGCTCTCTCTCTCTCCCCCCTCTCTCTCTCCCTCTCTCTCTCTCTGTATCGCTCTCTCTCTCTTCAGTACTAAAACATCCCTTCCCTCTTGACTCTGAGAGATACAACTTAACCTCAGTGGCAGTAAGGTTCAGGGCCCTGCTAAAAAACACTGAAATATGAATGTGAAAGTGCAGACTGTCTGAGGAAGGAAGGGAGACAGGGTGAGAGAGAGAAGGGATGGAGACAGGGTGAGAGAGAGAAGGAAGGGAGACAGGGTGAGAGAGAGAAAGGAGGGAGACAGGGTGAGAGAGAGAAGGGAGGGAGACAGGGTGAGAGAGAGAAGGAAGGGAGACAGGGTGAGAGAGAGAAGGGAGGGAGACAGGGTGAGAGAGAGAAGGAAGGGAGACAGGGTGAGAGAGAGAAGGAAGGGAGACAGGGTGAGAGAGAGAAGGGAGGGAGACAGGGTGAGAGAGAGAAGGGAGGGAGACAGGGTGAGAGAGAGAAGGAAGGGAGACAGGGTGAGAGAGAGAAGGGAGGTTGACAGGGTGAGAGACAGTAGAGTACAGGTGTGGTAGACATGGAGGGTCAGGTTAAAGGGACAGTACAGAGTGTAGTGTGTTTGAGACCTTGTCACCTCATCTTGGTTTTCGGCTTGCAGGTTGGGGGTTTCTTTATAGGGTTGGCCCTTTGAGTAGTCTTGTTATGTACAGTGACCTCCCCGTTGACGTTGGCCCCGTTGTCATTCAAGATGTGTACCGCTTCGAAACCCCTTGCTTTTCTCAGTCTGAGTGACGACCCAAGCCTTGCCTGCCAGGCTTGTGAATGGCATTCTTCCCCTGGCGACATATTGGCGGTTTGTCATCGTATGTGTGTCCTTGGAATCAGTGTTGTCAGCTGTGGCACCCCGCAGGTCAACCAACCAATAGGGGGCAACGGTGACAACAATAATGTGTTACCATGGAGAGGGTTCAGTTCTTTACAGCTTCGCATGTCCTCATCCCTAGAACCCATGCTCTTGTCACATCAAGTCAAAGTATACAGCATCAAGAGTTTCTTTCCAAAACGCTATATCCACTAACTGTTCAAATGTCTGTTTCTGCGTCACGAAGTATTACTTATGGGTACCTTAACGTGTGTGTAAAATATTACTGTTCTCAGATTTTGTATTCATAGGTTTTAGATGTGTATGAAAATGTGTTTTTTTGCTTAGCGCTATACACTGAGTGTACAAAACATTAAGAACACCTGCTCTTTCCATGACATAGACTGACCAGGTGAATCCAGGTGAAAGCTATGATCCCTTGTTAATGTCACTTGTTAAATCCACTTCAATCAGTGTAGATGAAGGGGAGGAGAGAGGTTAAAGAAGGATTTTTAAGCCTTGAGACAACTGAGACATGGATTGTGTACGTGTGTCATTCAGAGGGTGAATGGGACTGGGTATGGTAGGTGCCAGGCACACTGGTTTGTGTCAAGAACTGCAACGCTGCTGGTTTTTTTTTCACACTCGAACAGTTTCCCGTGTGTATCAAGAATGGTCCACCACCCAAAGGACAACCAGCCAACTTGACACAACTCAATATTAGGAAGGTGTTCTTAATGTTTTGTACACTCAGTGTATATCCATTGTTTAGCTGGAATGGAATGTTTGTATGCTGTGTAGTTGGATGTCTGAGTCTCACGTAACTACACTCTGACTGTAAGTCACTCTGGTTAAGAGCGTCTGCTAAATGACTCAAATGTAAAATGTTTGTTTGACATACATACCTAATTTTACTGTATTGAATGATTATTTCTTTATTAAATATTGACGTCACAAATGTAACATTTGTACATTTCTTTGTTAAAAATGCAGTACTACTTATTTCTCTGAGGGAGATATATAGAGTTTATTATTATTTTAGTTTATTATTATTTGTCTCTCTGAAATGAAACCATCAAGTGATAGATTTTTACTAAACAGTACATTGTAAATAGTATGTAGTATGATTAGTACGCAGTGTCGTTTTAGTACATTTTCGGCAAGACATAAAACAAAAACATGTTACCATAGAACACATCTTGGTGACTTTCTGAGAAAAAATACATTCTGAGTTAATTATGTACAGTTTCTCCAGTTGTGCAGAGAATGAGCACCTCTCTCTCTCTCTCTCTCTCTCTCTCTCTCTCTCTCTCTCTCTCTCTCTCTCTCTCTCTGATAGCTGAGAGTTAGCGCCAGCTTTTCCAGGTCAGGTGCTCAGCGGTTTATTTCCCAGGATGCCGTTGTGTAACTGTCCTGAGAGAGTGCGCACACAAACACACACACACACACATGGCCTGTCTCATGCCCACTAAGCACATATCACAGACCATTACCCTGAGCCAGAAACACACATCGCATATCTGGGGAAATATGCATCAGTGCCCTTAGTAGGACTGGGAGTATCTTATTTAATTTCACCTCCAGAAATACCGTGGTCCAAAATCTCCATCAGTGTTTCCCAATGAAATATCACATTAACAGTGATCTAGAATGGTGTATGAATTATCTGAGAATATAGCAAGGTTGTTTTGTTATTCATTTCTGCCGACAATTTCTATCAGTCTCTGAATCAGGGCGATTGCTTATTTGGCCAAGGGACACATTTGTATTATTCCTTTGTATAACTGCTGTGTTTGATGTGCATTCCTCCCATATATATATATATATATATATATTATATATATATATATATGGATATATATACATAACTACATGTTTTCAATCTGCATGTTGTTTTCTGTTTAGTTCTCTGAGTTCCGACCATTAGAGGGCATTGTCGTTCTGGCACAGCGGGAGTCCCGATGCGAGCGTAGCTTACGTGGGGTGTGTAAGCCTGTGTGTGTGTGTGTGTGTGTGTGTGTGTGTGTGTGTGTGTGTGTGTGTGTGTGTGTGTGTGTGTGCGTGTGCGTGTGCGTGTGCGTGTGCGTGTGTGCGTGTGCGTGTGCGTGTGCGTGCGTGTGCGTGTGTGTGTGTGTGTGTGTAGGTGTCTCTCTCTCTCTCAAGCGGGCCTCTCCTTTATACATAAATAATAATGACTAGTCTATAATAATAATAACTTGTCTTTTCAATGGAAGCTGAAACATCCGTCGCCAATTTGTCTGCTGTTTAAGTGAAATGAGAGACAGATTATTGGGGTTGTCTATAGAGAAGCAGAGGGAGAGCAAACCTAACGATTTACAGAGCAGAGAGAGAGAGAGAGAGAGAGAGAGAGAGAGAGAGAGAGAGAGAGAGAGAGAGAGAGAGAGAGAGAGAGAGAGAGATTCAGCCAGATATGATATTGTGTTTACATGACGCGTCTGGAATGTCTCCTTTGCTGTAATCTACACCACACTGTGCTGAGTGGAGGGTCGCGTGTTTGTGTTACCAAGGACCAGACCGTTCAGCTCACCACGCAAAGACTTGTTTACTGTTCACTAAAGCAGACCCAATTTACACCCCATGTGTGGACTTCTTGAGACAGACATTCACATAATTCTCCCCTCTTGTCTGTACACACGCACATGAACACACACAAACTCGCTCTTTCTCCAGGCTCTGTAAATCGTCAGGTTTGCTCTCCCTCTGCTTCTCTATAGACAACCCCAAGAACCTGTCTCTCCATTCACTTAAACAGCAGACAAATTGGCAACGTATGTTTCAGCCCCTGAAAGACGAGAGGGGGAGAGAGGGGGGGGTTTGGAGAGAGACTGGGGCGAGAGAGAAAGAGGAGTGGGGTTTAGAGAGAGACTGGGGCGAGAGAAAAAGAGGAGGGGGGTTTAGAGAGAGACTGGGGCGAGAGAAAAAGAGGAGGGGGGTTTAGAGAGAGACTAGAGCGAGAGAGAAAGAGGAGGGGGGTTTAGAGAGAGACTGGGGCGAGAGAGAAAGAGGAGGGGGGTTTAGAGAGAGACTGGAGCGAGAGAGAAAGAGGAGGGGGGTTTAGAGAGAGACTAGAGCGAGAGAGAAAGAGGAGGGGGGTTTAGAGAGAGACTGGAGCGAGAGAGAAAGAGGAGGGGGGTTTAGAGAGAGACTAGAGCGAGAGAGAAAGAGGAGGGGGGTTTAGAGAGAGACTGGGGCGAGAGAGAGAGAAAGAGGAGAGTAGTAGAGATCGAAACGAGAAAGAGGTAGTGAAGAAAAACAAAAAAGGGAGAGGGGAGAGAGATAAAGAATTAGTCCTTTGGGACGAGGTGGCCCTGTGCCAGGGATGCTGTCAGAGCATGGCCTCACTCTCCTAGGCAAACCTTTGTAGCTCTCTCTTTCAGCACAGCCCCCAGTGTACCAACACTGCATCTCCAATACCCATTAGCACTACAGGGATACTAGGGGAGAATTCTGATGGAGCGTACCATGTCTTTATCTCTCTGGGTTTCCCCCTCTTCCCTCTTTTTCATGTTAGTTTGGAGGACTCGATGAGCTGTTGGGACGCAGAATATTTATTTGATACAGGCACACGCAATTCTGAAGTCTTTAAATGTAGCTCCCATAATCACATTTCTAATTAATAGGGTAATTGAATGTAACCATCAAAGCTAATATTGGTGTTATGGGGTAATAATAGTGTTAATATTGGTGTTAATGAGGTATTACTAGTGTTAATATTGGTGTTAATGAGGTATTACTAGTGTTAATATTGGTGTTAATGAGGTATTACTAATGCTAATATTGGTGTTAATGAGGTATTACTAGTGTTAATATTGGTGTTAATGAGGTATTACTAGTGTTAATATTGGTGTTAATGAGGTATTACTAATGCTAATATTGGTGTTAATGAGGTATTACTAGTGTTAATATTGGTGTTATGGGGTAATAATAGTGTTAATATTGGTGTAAATGAGGTATTGCTAGTGTTAATATTGGTGTTAATGAGGTATTACTAGTGTTAATATTGGTGTTAAGGATGTATTACTAGTGTTAATATTGGTGTTAATGAGGTATTACTAGTGTTAATATTGGTGTTAATGAGGTATTACTAGTGTTAATATTGGTGTTATGGGGTAATAATAGTGTTAATATTGGTGTAAATGAGGTATTACTAGTGTTAATATTGGTGTTAATGAGGTATTACTAGTGTTAATATTGGTGTTAATGAGGTATTACTAGTGTTAATATTGGTGTTAATGAGGTATTACTAGTGTTAATATTGGTGTTAATGAGGTATTACTAATGTTAATATTGGTGTTAATGAGGTATTACTAGTGTTAATATTGGTGTTATGGGGTAATAATAGTGTTAATATTGGTGTAAATGAGGTATTACTAGTGTTAATATTGGTGTTAATGAGGTATTACTAGTGTTAATATTGGTGTTAAGGATGTATTACTAGTGTTAATATTGGTGTTAATGAGGCATTACTAGTGTTAATATTAGTGTTAATGGGGTATTACTTCAGAGAAGCAAGTGTGATAGTGGTTCGGTCATTCCAATATGTTTTTTGCAGTTGTGTTCTTGCCTCTGTGACTCAATTCCATATGGCTGTTGGAACATGAAATCATCTGACGGGCGAGATGGTCCTCTCATTATTTACCTGTTGGATCACTTGTGACAATGGTCCGTCTGAATGAACAGATTTGTTCTGAGCCCTTGGCTGAATGTAGCGTGATCAGCCTCCTCACACCCATCCCTTCCTCTTACACACACATAGCACCCACTCGTGTGAGAGCTGAGCAACGGGTTGCCCTTGCCCCCCTACAGCATCTGCGATTCATCACCATGGCATCACCATGGCATGGGTTGGCAGGACACAGCTCCTCATGCTGGCAGCAGGGATGGATGCCATCATTCTTACCCTTCACTGCCTAGTTAGTTAACATGTTTGTTTCAGTCAGTGGCATGTTTGCCAAAACTCAACGAGCAGCAGATCTGATTGGTGCTGCCTGGGGTTGAATCAAACTGTTGGATTATGGGTAGAGGGTGTAAAGCAGTCAAAGTGTGCTATAGTGACTCATCCAGCCTAGGGAGGGAGGGAGGGAGGGAGGGAGGGAGGGAGGGAGGGAGGGAGGGAGGGAGGGAGTCATGGCAAAAACTGGAAGACTGGAGTTTCTAACCTCAGACCATCAGGCTGCTGAACAGTCACCACTTGTCAGACACCTACTCCTCCTATACTCATTACAATCTTGACTCTGCCTCAACCCCAATGGACATGTATTCATCACTGCTACAGTTATGATGTGTATAGTGCTAGTTCTGTTTATAGTGTTGTTGTTAATTCCCTTTTCATTATTTTATTTCACTTTGTCCTGCATGCTGGAGCTCGGAGCCTAAGATTTCCACTGTACCCTGCAATCACACCTGCAACCCTGTACATGTGACTCTCAAACCCTCTGAATCTGAGAGAGAGAGAGAGAGAGAGAGAGAGAGAGAGAGAGAGAGAGAGAGAGAGAGAGAGAGAGAGAGAGAGAGAGAGAGAGAGAGAGAGAGTGTGTGGAGCCTGCAGAATGGTCAAGCTATGAGCAGCGTACTGTGCAATCAGGCTCTCTCCACGCAATCACCCTTCAGTTACCCTAGAATCTCTCCCAAAGTCGAAATCTTTGCCAGTTAAACCACAGCAGTCTGAATCCCTCCAATTACATTGTTTCCTTTTCTCAGGAACCCACCAATTACAGCGTAGCAGAGCAGAGTTCGGGAATCCCTGTATCTATATGTATGCCATGAGACTTAACATTTTCTTGAATAAAGTTGGGTTTTTAATGAAAAGCTCTTATTTTACTGGGTCAAGCGATCAGAGATTTAAACGATCACAGACACTCTCATGTTTGTGAACGAGCAAACACTACCGTTCAAACGTTTGGGGTCACTTAGAAATGTTGTTGTTTTTGAAAGAAAATCACATTTTTGTCCGTTAAAATAACATCAAATTGATCAGAAATACAGCGTAGACATTGTTAATGTTGTAAATGGCTATTGTAGCTGGAAACGGCAGATTTTTTTATGGAATCTCTACATAGGCGTACAGAGGCCCATTATCAGCAACCATCACTCCTGTGCTCCAATGGCATGTTGTGTTAGCTATTCCAAGTTTATCATTTTAAAAGGCTAATTGATCATTAGAAACCCCTTTTGCAATTATGTTAGCACAGCTGAATACTGTTGTCCTGATTAAAACTTCTTATGGATACGTGGGACGGTAGCGTCCCACCTGGCCAACATCCGGTGAAATGGCAGAGCGCCAAATTCAAATTCAATTACTATAAATATTACACTTTCATGAAATCCCAAGTGCAATACATCAAAATAAAGCTTAACTTGTTGTTAATCCAGCCAAGGTGTCAGATTTCAAAAAGGCTTTACTGCGAAAGCAAACCACGCGATTATCTGAGGACAGCATCCAGCATAACAAATCATTTTCAACCAGGGAGTTGCGACACGAAAGTCAGAAATAGCGATATAATATATGCCTTACCTTTGAAGATATTCTTCTGTTGGCACTCCAAAATGTCCCAGTTACATTACAAATGGTCCTTTTGTTCGATAAAGTCCTTCTTTATATCCATAAAAACTCAGTTTATCTGGCGCGCTTCAGTCAATAATCCACTCGGTTTCCCTCCTTCAAAATGCATACAAAATGAATCCCAAACGTTACCAATAAACTTATCCAAACAAGTCAATCAACGTTTATAATCAAACCTTAGGTACCGTAATATGCAAATAAACAATTCAATTTAAGACGGAGAATCGTTATTGTCTTTACCGGAGATAAACAAAAAGAACGCGCTCTCTCGGCCATGCGCTTGGAAACACTACAACCAAAATGGGAGCCACTTAGAAAAACTACAACTTCTCCCTCATTTTTCCAAAAAACAGCCTGAAACTCTTTCTACAGACGGTTGATATCTAGTGGAAGCCCTAGGAACTGCAATCGGGGACGATTTCGCCCTATTATAAAAGTGCCAGGCATTGAAATTAGTGGTATGCTGAATTTTGTTTTGTTTTGATGGTTTGTCCTCGGGGTTTCACCTGCCATTTCAGTTTTGTTATACTCACAGACATTATTTTAACGGTTTTAGAAACTTTAGCGTGTTTTCAATCCCAATCTACCAATTATATGCATATCCTAGCTTCTGGGCCTGAGTAGCAGGCAGTTTACTTTGGGCACGCTTTTCATCCGGACGTCAAAATACTGCTCCCTACCCCAATTAAGGAAGAAATAAAACTGGCCTTCTTTAGACTAGTTGAGTATCTGGAGCATCAGCATTTGTGGGTTCGATTACAAACTTTTGAACGGTAGTGTATATTACACACATTTTAGAGTGGCCTTTTATTGTCCCCAGCACAAGGTGTACCAATGTAATGATCATGCTGTTTAATCAACTTCTTGAAATGCCACATCTGTCAGGTGGTTGGATTATCTTGACAAAGGAGAAATGCTCACTTACAGGGATGTAAACAAAATTGGAGCACAAAATTTGAGATAAATAATATT
The DNA here is from genome assembly GCF_901001165.1 of Salmo trutta. Taxonomy (NCBI): domain Eukaryota; kingdom Metazoa; phylum Chordata; class Actinopteri; order Salmoniformes; family Salmonidae; genus Salmo; species Salmo trutta. The sequence continues at coordinate 11,146,734 of NC_042960.1, forward strand.
TTTGTGCTTATGGAAAATGTATTTTATTTCAGCTCATGAAACATGTTTACATGTTGCGTTTATATTTTTGTTCAGTATATCAAGCTTTTTAATTTTTTTTACATACTATTTAGTTAGCTAGTATGGATATTCGTACACAGCCCATAACACATTCACACACACAAGTCAAGAGTTAGAATTCTTGAACTAACAGGACTAAATACAACTATACAGAGATTAATTCTGGAGAGCTTTGCATGCTATGCACTTCTGTGGTAAACCAACCGATGTTGTACCTTGATTGCATCTTGTTGCGTTCCTCACATTCGTTCCAGCAGCTGCATAGGGGATTACTTGGGTTTTTATTTAGTCTTTTTTAATAAAAAACGTGGTGTATTTATATTCGAGAGGACCCAAATCCTGTTTGCCTGCTGTCTCTAGGGTGCATTGTTTGTGACAAGAGTCTTAAAAATGAACTATCATGTTTACAGACTAAAAACCTTAAAGACTGTGAAAAATGAAAGCAAATGCAGAACCCATGCTTCGCCTCATAAATAGAACAAGCGGCCGGCTCCTTGGGGATTTGATTCAGCCTCAGAGGAACAAAACCTAAACAGACCCTTAGGGAAATGGAAGTTGTGCTGTGTACAGCAGGCTGATTCATTTGTTAGTGGTTGAAGTTGATGTTCATTACAACAGACCTAACTTATTAGTACATCATTCTTGCCAATGCTTTTTCATACAGAGTGTACTTGGCACAATAAAGGGTTAGAGACTTATTGACATTGAATAACTAGACAGATGTGTGAACATTACAACACTGCAATAAGCCACACAGGAAGTAACGGGCATTTGTGACGGGGTGGGATCAGGGTCAACAGAGTGCTTCAGCTGGCCTTAAACTAGAGAAACAGATTGATGAAGTCTGAGATTTCGACGTCCTCTCTCTCTCTCTCTCTCTCTCTCTCTCTCTCTCGTTCCTCTGGCCTATTTCTCCCTACCTACCTGGGCCCCTTGTGTGTGTGCTTAGGAGGAGATGTAATTTATAACGTTTTCATCCTGTCCCTACACACACAAGCACACACACACACACACACACACACACACACACATGCGCTCGCTGATATTCTCTTATTTTCTTGGGCAAGTCAGTAACACCTTCTTATGAGTTGCAGGGGAAAGTGACACAAGCAATTTGCAACTGAACACCCAGCGCCATTACAAAAATAAAGTGCGTGTGATATACGGGTATAAATAGGCTGTTGTTATTCTATGTAATAGGGTTACTCAGTATTGCTTCCAGGTGTGGTGACTGGGCGAGTTGGAGAACAGACAGCCAAGGACCAGGCACGGCTCTGAAACCCTATGCTTCCCTGCTAGAGCCCAGCTCACATTCTTCCCACCAACTGGTTGTGTGGAGAATCTAAGGAGCAGATTCTCATTTCATTTCTGGTGGATTTTAACACACACACACACACACACACACACACACACACACACACACACACACACACACACACACACACACATGCGCATGCACACACACACTATCTCTTACACACACACACCTACACACTCTCTCTCTCTGACACACACACACACACACACACACACACACACACACACACACACACACACACACACACACACACACACACACATCTAACTGCAGTCTCTTTCCCATTGTAATTCATGTGATTAACCTTGTGAGTCCCACCTCAGCACAACATTGCAGTATCATGTTCATGGGGATAGGGTTTGTATACATTACCCTGATGCATAAAACATCCCCTTTGACACACACACCACACGGCAGGAACACTGGGGTCTGATTTGTTAACATGTAGAAACGGCTGTGACACTAATGGAAAAGGTTGTTATGAACCAGTAATGAACTGAGAAGTTACAGCTTCCGGAAAGGAGGGAAAGAAGGAGGGAGAGATGGAGGGAGGGAGCGAAGGAGGGGTGGAGGGGGTATAATGATTCTGACATTCTAACACAGGCGTGATGTTTTTACATTGATCAGGCCCAGACTGGTTCGTGTGTGTGTGTGTGTGTGTGTGTGTGTGTGTGTGTGTGTGTGTGTGTGTGTGTGTGTGTGTGTGTGTGTGTGTGTGTGTGTGTGAGAGAGAGACTGCGTTTCCACGTGTTGAAGTGTGTATGTTTATTTTAACCGTGTCAATAGCTCACCGGCCAGTGCAAACAAAGACGCCGGTGATGGGCTTTAAACACTCTACTGAATTAATTAGCACGGATTGCTAATCAGTGGGTAGTGGGTATCTGGAGCTCTAATGGCTAGTGCTAACATAGCCAACTATGCAACAAGATCTCCTAGTTTCCCTTTGAAATTTGACATATTATGGATGTCTATTTTTATGCATTAATTCTCCGTGGTTAAAGGGTTAAAACAGAAACATCTCAAAGGTTAACAGTTTAGGCATTCATTCCGAGTGGTTACGGTTATGGTTATGGTTTGGGGAGCGCTAAAACGAAATAATGAATAACAATGCGCTATTACCATCAGGTTTCATCGGTATTCTTAGCATAACGGCTAAGCGGCTTGCTGTGGACTGCCATAGCACAGTGGTCTGAGCAGCACACCTCGGCTCCGAGCATCACCAGTTTGTGCCTAGTGCTGGGCAATCGTTTTTACAGTTTTTTACAATCACTTTGGCACTAATTTCGGAACCTTGATGGCATTTTTCAAAACTCTAGACACAAAACTCACAACCAATGATCAAAATGCACATTTTTCAAAACTCTTAACACTTTTTCCAATTGCTTGGATACATTACACATAAAGCTAAGATCATTTGTTCATTGAACTAAAATCACCTGTTCAAAATGACACAACTTAACATCAAAGTATTACCATTTCAAAATGTAATTCACACATTACATCTGAGATGACTGTCTATTCATTTCATTACAATGATCTAACTATCAATTGATACAACTGCTCAAAATGAGAAGTAACTGTTGCATTACTCTTAATGCATAGTTTTATGGAAACTGACGAACAATATTCCATGTTAAGATCATGAAAGTTTCAGGATAACGAGATCCATTGACACCAATTACCGTGGAACATGAACCAATTGGACTACATTATCTATGGATGTAATATTTCATCATCATTCTTTATCACACACTGTTTCTATGGTCCCATGTACCACTTTTCCAGACCATGTTTTCAGATTTGACATTACTGTACACTCAATGGCCACTTTATTAGGTACACCTATCTAGTACTGGGTAGGACCCCCTATTGCCTCCACAACAGCCTGAATTATTAACGGTGTTGTACGTTAAGAGATGCCATTCTGCACACCACTATTTTAAACATGTCACGTCCTGACCCTTGTAAGAGGTCATTTTCCATAGTAGAGTGGTCAGGGCGTGACAGGGGGGTGTTTTGGGTGTGTTTTGGGGTTTCTGTTTCATTGTGGGGTTTCTAGATTTCTATTTCTATGTTTTCCTTTTCTATGCGTTGGCCAGGTATGGTTTCCAATCAGAGGCAGCTGTCTATCGTTGTCTCTGATTGGAAGCCGTACTTAGGTAGCCTGTTTTCCATGTGTGGGTCGTTCATTTTTGAGTAGTGTTTGTTGCCAGCTCTGCGTTACGGTTGTTGTTTTGTTATTTTTATTGTATAGCATTCAGTTTCACGGTAAATAAAGATGTGGAACTACGAACACGCTGCGTTTTGGTCCGATCCTTCAGACAGCCGTGACAAAACAGCTGTTATTTGAGCATTTGTGGCCTTTCTGTTAGCTTGAATGAGTCTGGACATTCTCCGCTGACCTCTCATTAACAAGGTGTTTTTGCCCACAGAAATGCCGCTCACTGAATGTGTTTTGTTTATCTCACCATTCTCTGTAAACTCTGGAGACTGTAGTGTGTAAAAATCCCAGGAGGGCAGCGGTTTCTGAGATGCTGGAATCACCATGTGTGGCATCAACAATCATTCCACAGTCAAAGTTGCTTAGATTACTTATCTTGCCTGTTGTAATGTTTGGTGGAACAACATCTAAAGCTCTCTACTCTATATACTCTATATATTGAGTTGCAGGCAGCCACATGATTCGCTGTTCGAATGTAACCTTCCTTGATAAGCTAAATCAGGTCTGTAGAGCTGATGGCGTGACCTATGTCATTATGTGGGATAATGTCAGGTTCCACCATGCTCAAATGGTGCAAGCATGGTTTCAATTTACCACCCTGTATCTACCCCTATACTCTCCTTTCCTTTACCCGATTGAGGTATATGATAGGCGCCCTCACGAACGAGCCACCCTTCTCCAGGCTATGGATGGCGCATGCAATAACATCACGGCAGACCAGCGTCAGGCCTGGATTCGCCATGCCCAAAGATTCTTCCCAAGATGTTTGGCTAATGAAAACATCCATTGTGATGTGAATGAGAACCTGTGGCCAAATCCACAAGACAAGGTTGAGGGAAATATAGAAGTACAGTAATCAATCTTTTGTTTTGCTTTTTACAGTAAGCCAGGTGAGGAACACTGCAGTTGACGTTTTACTGTAGTTTTTTTCTTTTTTTGTAGCTAATTATTTTTGCTTTGATTCAAAGAAACCTATGTTGAAATTTTATTGTATTTCATCAATAAATGTCATATTTTGTTCATTGATTCTACTGTGGCGTTAATATTCTCTCTACTAGTCCTTTAACAGTGATGTATTTACGTGTAGTACCATAATGAAAAATGTATCACGTATTTTGTACTACAATATTTAACGATTGTACGACCAACTACACAGTGAAACTATCGGTATCTTGTGTGTGGGTGATCTAAATTAATGTTCCTATTCTATTTCATGATACATTTGTTATTTGAACCAATGATTCTGCAAGTGTAAGGTTTCTTTAACGATATGAATGCACAACGCAATGTTTTGAACATTGGACAGCCTGTGTTACAAGTGATGACCGTTTGGAGTTTTGAAAAATTACCACAAGGTTCTGAAATTAGTGCCGAAGTGATTGTTAAAAACTGTAATTAGATGTTTTCAGGAACTTTTCAAATGTCAGAAAACAAAGTATATTTCATTTGCACAGACTGAACTATGAGCTGGCTACTAAGAATGTGCCACAGCTTGGTTAGGGGTGGGGGTATGAGATGGGAGTCATCATTGAGGAGTTTGAATGGATACTGACCAGACCCCTACACAGTCCAGTCCAAACCTGCTGATTTGATGACTAAACACACACACACACACACACACACACACACACACGCACACACACACACACACATTTGCACTCACACACTCCTTTTGTCCCTCCACCCCTCTATCCCTTCACCCCCTTTTTCTTCCAGACGGGGACAGCAGGTCAGATTAAAAGCAGTGAATGAGTGTGTGTGTGTGTGTGTGTGTCACCTCCACACCCAATCTCTCAACTATCTCTGGAATGAGAACTGCTGAGCGGGACATAACAAGGGGCGGGATACTAGCTATCCCCACAGTGAGACACAGCCAGAGGAGAAGAGAAGGCGTCCCTTTAAGACTGTACTGTAGGAAATATATTACACAGCTCACAAACAATGATCATTGGTTTGTGAAAGTGACTTATGCTTGGTGTAACGTTGCTCTGATAATTAAAGGGGTTGTGGTTTCATTTTCTGCGGGAGGGAAATATTTGTTTTGGGCTTGGCTTTCTCAATCCCGTTTGGCAACAATCAGCGAACCGCTTATGACTGTAGTTGTGATATTTTTAAGCAAACAAAATACCACAAGGACCATGTAATAATTACCCAGAGAACGCAAACAATATCTAATTTCATGTCACCGACACCACTACTCACAACGGGCCATCTGAAGTTGTATCCATGCTCTATAACTGATCGGTACTGTAGTTACCACTTTGATTGGTTTCATAATAATAGTCTATTATTAGTAGGCTAGTCTAGAAAATACCTGAGCTGTTTATTGTCTGTCCGTTAAAACAATCCCCTGTGTGTGTGTGTGTGTGTGTGTGTGTGTGTGTGTGTGTGTGTGTGTGTGTGTGTGTGTGTGTGTGTGTGTGTGTGTGTGTGTGTGTGTTCAGATGTATCCACTCTTATCTCCCAGACTCCGTGTATCCCCGTCCCTGTGCATTATTTTAGTATTTCTCCATAAATGGCCTCCTCAGTGCCTCCATTCCCATGTCGACACCTCGGGCCGGCCGCGAATCCCATCCGTTTTATGAAGTGATCCACATTTTTATGGCCGCAAACCTCTTCCGGGCAGAAAATCAAGAAGCTGCGTTCCCAGCGCTCCGGTACGCTCCGGTCGCCCCGTGTGTCACAATTTGTTGTATTTCCCAAATGAGAAACACTGTGTAAAGAGAGAGGGCTATTTCCAGAAACCCCAGGAATAATCTCCACATAGACACCCTATAAGGGCATACACACTAGGGGTTCATTATCAAATAGACCGTTTTAGACATATTGTTGAGATGGCTGCTTTACTGTTGATTTAAGTAGGATTTATGAGACTTAAAAAAGTTGGATTCTTTTCAGTAATTTTGAAGTCAGTACTGTATGTGTTTCTATATCAAATAATCTATTATCGTAGTGTATATTGGTCCCTGAGGCAATTTTCTTTCTTCTGTGGTTCAGCGGCTCAAAACCAGTGTATATAGAGGGGATGTTTTCGCTTTATGACTCTGAACGATAAAACATCAACAGCCACACTGCAAACAGCATGCACTCCCCCCCACCAAAAAAAAAACAGAGTGCATGCGCTTAGCGGCCATTTTGTTTTTTCTGGCTATCTGCTTTGTAGGTGTAGTGGGTTATTGCTAATAGAGGCGTCGTTCTCCTCCCTTATCAGGCAGAGAGCAGTGCCTCTCCTGTTCTCCTCAGCCTAGCAGGGGTCCCTCTCCTAACGCCCCCAAATCCCCTTCCTGCCCCCTTCGCCCCTGCCACCTCCATGGAACCTCAAATCCCATCCCCATGGGGTGCCAACGGTTCCTCTGAGCCTACCCTGCCTACGTCACCCCCCCCCCCACCACCACCACCACTCTTCAACCCCCATCCCCACTGTCCTCGTACTCGCCTTCCTTAAAAAGAGCCCAGAAAAAGCACACTGATGTAAATAAATCCCTGTCTCGTCTCTCTTCCCCGTCTCTCTTTATCCCTTTAGATATAATGGATGGTAAATGTTGCCCAAATCCATTGCCTTTCTTACCACCGAAGAAACTACCGTCAGCAAGATAACCATCACATTAGACACCATGGGGAAATCCTCACAAATCATAATCAATGGACTCTAAAATGCTGCCGTGATGGCGCAATCATCACAGATAGAACGCAGCTGCTGAAATGTTTTGGCTGAAAATGTCTGAGATGTTTTCTTGATGAATGATCCGATGTATAGTATGTTGAAATATTTAGGTTTTTTTTCAAAGCTTGTCCTTTTGGCCCAAAATGGCCGTTCTATGAGGAAGCCGAGGCCCTCGAATGTAGTTAGTGAGGAGGAGACTGGGGAGGATAGACTTCCCTCCGATGAGGACACACTATAGGGAACATATTCATACTGTACCCCCCGGCTCCCCAGTGTCCTACTTCCTAAGTAGCATTCCAGGGCCTCGTCTGCCTCAGAGAATACCATTTTGGGCCAAAAGTAACTTACTATTTCAACATACTACCATAAATCTGATCCTTAATCAAAAACAATTGTGTGGGGGGCTGTATCTGTTCCCTGTAGTGTGTCCTCATCAGGGGGAGGGAGGTTCTATCCTGTCCAGTAACTCTCACATGACCACTATTCACACTAACGACGTCTGTGAAGGATACTGTGAAGGAGCACAGTTCTGTCTGCACATTCATTTTTCTGAACACAAAGTACCTGTTTCCCACATTATTGACACTAAATACTGTAGTGCGCTCATTATTCCAGGTTATTATGGTAAAGGGGAATGTGTACTTAATAACCTACTTCCATAAGATAGTAAGTAATTGGTGTTTTGACCTGGTGATTTGTTGTAAAAGAAACAAACTCGTGTTTGTTCTCTTCTTTTTTAATGGAGGACGAAGAGCTGATCGCCAGACACACAGCGAAGCAGCAACACTGGGCTTTCCTGAGACACCAATGGATTTTTCTCTTTGAAAATATATATAAATCGCATTGGTTCTTTTGATTTTGAAGAGGATCGGATGGGTCAGATGACTTCCATTTACGCGGCATACCGACTCCCTGGTAAGAACGTTTCTATTTGATTTGATTTTATTCACTCAATCCTGTTAAAGTAATTCCTTGACACTTTACATCAAATGCAATACAATGTTTGAATAATTGTTAGTAGATCGTTCTAATTCATGCTATAAAAAATATAAATGAGAAGAAATGTATACATGCATTTCAATACCCCGAGAGTATCCAGTGTCGTTGTAGAATCCATATTTCTGCCTACACTCACATGGCAGCTCGTAATCCCTGAGACTCCCTGGATGGCTTCGCCCTCTGCCTACGTCGCTTCCTGTTGAGAAAACACCAGCACTCCGAGACCCAATGAAATGCTTATGTCCAACTCAGCTAGCCAATCAGTGTGTGTGCAGCAGGCGAATCAAAGCCAGTGCCTTCTTGCGATATTACTATGCACACCGACGCGTTGGTGTGGATGCGTAGTGCACATCACGCCATTCAGAGGGGGGGTGGGGGGGGGCGAAGCAGAGTTTTTTGGAGTACTAGAAGTGTTTGAAATAACATTGTCCCACATATCAATATGAAGATATACCCCCTCTGTTCTTTCTTTCAGAAAGGTTTTGACAATGAATAGAGCAGCATCTCAGTGAAGTAGCGCAACGGATAAAATGGCGGGGTCTGCATTCACGGAATATGAATTTTAGAATGCAAGATATTTAGGGCTGAAGTGAGTTGAATAGGCTATTCATTAAAAGTCAGTAGTGCGTCTAAGTTCATTACTATTTGTGTACTGTAATTATATACTGTATTTATATACTGTATTTATTTACTGTAATTTGTTCTGACTGGCCACAGAAGCGAGTCTTCCTCAATTTGTGACCCGGACCGACGTTTTTTTTTTAGCTGTCTTCACGTCACAGAGCTCTTTTGGAAACGACACATATTTTTGGGTTAAGACTTTCTTTCTCTGCAAAGAAAGCGAGAAGAGAGTCGGGTCGGGTGGTGGCAGTTGAGGGGAAAGCGAGGGGCATGGTTCAAATGATGTTTTCACTCGATTGAATGGCAAGAGTTGGAGTATATATTGGGCTTTCACGCAGATAATACCGGTTGATGAAAGCGCTGTTTTGATGTGCGAAGGAGAGAAGAATGCCGACGGGCCACAGCCAGGGCGATAGTGAGGCTGTATTCTCTGATAACTTCATCGCAGCGTGGGGTCAGAACGCTAGTAGAGAGAAGGAGAGAGAACACGGGGAAAAGGGGATTAAGGCAAACGCTGCGGTCTGGAACCTCAGCCGGAGACCACCTGCTGAGTCACAGGGCCCTGGACTAAAGCTAATGTTTCTAATGCTAATGCTATTGTCTGTCTGCCTGCCTCTCTCTATCCTCTCTCTCTCTCCCTGTCTCTCTCTCTTTCTCTCTCTCTCTCTCTCTCTCTCTCTCTCTCTCTCTCTCTCTATTTCTCTCCTTCTTTCTCGCTCTCTTTCCCTCTCTCTGTCTCTCTTTTCTCTCTCAATCTCTCCAGCTCTCTCTCTATTTTCTGTCTCTCTCTCTCTCTCTCGCTCTCTCTCTCTCGCTCTCTCTCTTTCTCTCTCTCTCTCTTTCTCTCTCTCTTCCCCTCCCCTTTCATGAGGAAGGATTAACCGGTGGCCATTTTTCTTCTACCCCTTTTCAGCAATGCCAAAGAAGAATGAATTTTCCTATCGGTTGCATAGAGAGTGACACGTACAAAGAGCGTGAACTATGCGATTGTAGATGTGTCCGGTCCCAGTTCTTCCTCCCTTTCTTCACGAGAGTTCTCCCTCTCTTCACGCGAAAATCAAACTTTTAAAAAGAGAAGAAAAAAAAGATATTAAAAGATAATTATCTACAGGAGGGGTCAACTCTTGAAAAAGCCACATTTCTTTCTCTTGTGAATTGGAACTAATGGTTTGTATGGGGAGGCATAGGGTTAACCGCCCTCTGTGAGTCTATCTGGCTAAGGCCTTTTCTCCATCTGGGGGACAGAGGGGATCTGGAAAGCACGTTTTTTTATTACTGTCACCGTAGGTGGGAGCTTTGGGACCTGAAGACGACTATCAAATGGCGGAGTCATTTACATTTACAATGTCGTCACATTACATTGTTTGGCTCGGCACAAGAAAGCATGAAAGTTAGCTAACAGATAACAATAAAAAAACGCTATTCAAATATTTCCTTACTTCATAAACCTCAGTTTGTAGCATCGGCTTGAGTTAGTCACTCATAATATGAACATAATATACAGTATATACATACTATTATGTCATACCATACAAGGCTATTATTGACCTAAATGGGAGGTTCATACTCCTAAAACGAGGCTGTGGATATTGGGAGTGTTAAACAGCTGGAGGTTGGGTCTCGTGACCTGTCAAAACGTTATTGTATCACCTAAGCTTTATTAAAAGATCACATTGGGGAGCAGCCAAACAGTGAGCGGACATCCCCTTGTGTAGCCTATAGGTCTTGTGATATAGACCGCTGTAGATGCATCGGTATTGCATGTTTCATGGGAGCCAGGAGGTTAAGAGCTAGGTCCTTTGATGGGCCTTTGAAAGGGAGTCAGGTTCAGTCATTTCCTCTAGCATGTCCTGCTCCATAAATAACAGTAGTGATACGTGACTACAGGACTGTGAGCTAGAGGAGACCGTAGAAGGACACCTGCCACCGTAAACCACGCAGGTGTCCAACCACGTCTGGTTCCACTTTACCCAGCATGCAGGAGGAGACGCCAATACCTCTCAGGCTATACGCTCGCACGACATCGGCAATGTGTAGCGGGGGGCGCCTCCCTATCCCTGGAGAGAAGGAGATTTGGGGAGATTTTGGGAGAGTTCAGCAGGTCAGGAACGATATCGCTAAGATGTTTAGTGCAGCAAGTCGTGGTTCAATATCCAGGTTTGGGTTGTGTATTTATTGTTGTGTCTTACAAGAGTTTTGTTTTCTCTTCATGCGTTAAACTCTTGGTCTTGCCTTTTTACCGTAGAATGTAGGAAAACTGTGGCTCCTCAACTGATTCATCGAAACCCTCCGAACACATGAACATGTCAGTTTGGTTTGCTTTTATTTGAGGCCTTTTTGTGATATTCTCTGTAAGCGTTTCACTTGTTTCGCTGAGCCTTGTCTGCAGTCAGCGGAGGACAGTGTCCAACGATGAGAAGGACTTAATTGGCCTGTCAGTCTTTTGATTAGCGCGGACAATATTTTTCAAACCTCCTCATATTAATGTGTCCCTCTCCCCTCCGCTAGAGAGTGGTCAGAGAGGCTTGCTGATCCCTCCTGCCAACTCTAAATTGCGTGTTCCAGGAAAGAGCTCCATATGGGCAATTATACAATTACGTCACTACAGATTTAGACAGATGTCTCATAATATGTCTGAGATGTAATCGTTCTCCACCTAATGCGTTTAGAGAAGGAAAATGATCTCAAATACACACAATGTAGATGTTTTTGTGGTAATGTGGTACCACTCACAAGCGCACAACGGTTACAACTACTACTACCACTAATATTATTAATACATTCACAGTAAGAATTAAACAATAATACTTGGACGCATTTGTACAATTCTGTGGTTTGCTACAGTATATCCCTGTCTGTCTTTTCAGATAAATGCATGTACTTGAAGGGATTACAACAGTATTTCGCTTTTTTTCTGCCCCTCGCCTGTCTGACTGCAGACAGGATTAGTTCTAAAATAAAAATGCTAAGACATATTTTTCACTGCTCTTAGCATAGATTATTCATCACCGATGAACTCTTTGTTAATCCGTCCTCAAGCGACAATGTCTTGTCCAATAACTGGGAGCATTACCGCAGAGAGGAGATGCCTTCACAGAACATACCTGACCATTTAACCTGGAGTTAAACTAAAGTAAACTGTGTCCTCTGAAGTGCCACCCCTTTCCTGCAAATACCAGGCTCAGAACGGAGACGGAGACCAGGAAGGGATCCACACTCTATTGTTCTAAGATGGCTGACTGTTTAAAAAAAAAAAACATCTTTCCCTTTAATTGCTTCGAACATAAAACACAGAAAATCCCCCCGCTGCTCAGGGCGCCCAGCCTCCCAGAAGTAGGATTTTGGTCATGATTGATTGTTTACCTCTATGAATGCGTTGTTGGATGCTAAGGCCAAACTATTATAGTAAAGCTGGGAGGATAGAGGAGAGGACAGCATTGGGGCTGTTCCCTGGCGCCAGTGGTAAAGCCCGTTGACATTGTCATCGACTTAGACCCGGGCCGCCTGGCCACAAAAACACCCCCCTGAGACACCATTGTTATGGGGGGACATAGTGGGCAGCCACACTGTAGACTATTCTCTATTATTGTGACAGGTAATGTGATACAACTGTATGGTGGTTTTAATAATGATAATTATGTCTTCCTAGCATATAGGCTTTCTATGCTTTCTTTTAAGTTACTCAAGTATAATATTTGGTCATTATAATTCGGCTGTTTGAAAGTCCAACGCGGACGATCGCACGTACCGTCTCAAGCCACAACAAATATTACAGTAGTATATATTTTCTGTTGATAACCATGAATTTGAAAGAGGAGCAATTTCAATGTCCAGTTGTCCATTCTTTAGAAAATCCACAGACGTATCATCACTGGATCATTTCATCATCGTAGACTCATTTTCCCAAGCCAGCCAGTGACCAGCCTAATATTTTGTCTGAATCCATCTGAACAGTATGAATAGAGATACATACTCATGAATATGTATCTATGTTTTTGAATCATTTTCAGGCTTATCAACTTCAGATTGACAGCTGAAAGGTCACGGTTCATAATAATATATGCCATTTAGCGTATGATTTCATTCAAAGCGACCTACAACAGTGAGTGCGTACCATTTTGTGCTGGCGGCCCCAGCGGGAATCAAACCCACGGTCCTGGTGTTGCTAGCGCGCCAGGCTCTTACCAACTGAACCACACAGGACCATTCATAGGCTTGGCTGAATGAAAACTGCATAATTTAATTATCTTTCTTGATTTCCTTTATGCTTCTTTTAATCCCAGTTAGTGGTCCCAAAAGCGGTGTAATATTGTGATTGGGACTGACAGAGTTATGGAAATGGATGAGATCTGTTTGAAAGGTGACCTTTTAGAGCTGGACTCCCAGGACCCGCGGTCACAATACAGCTGCCTCAGCTCTTTAGTTCCCGTCTCCGTGTGTCACGTCAAAATATCTCCCCCTCATCAAAAAACTGAAAAACTAGGGCCCCCCGTTCCCCAAAGCAGTCTGAGGGAAATATCAACCATTATCACACCTGAGGCCCCTCTATTCTGATAACATCTAGTGCTACATGCTAATCACACCCTCCCTTTCTAATAGGTGATGCTAATGCTAACTAATACCCAGAAGGCTTACAGTGTGTATTGGTTCCACATGTTTAGGCCAATCAGACCAAGAGATTACTTCATTACTCAAGGCGCCTCGGACAATTACCCTATGGATGCTAATGTTGCATACACATGTCATTATACATGCTAAAGTCGTTTATTTCCTCAAGGTGTTGAAATATATGAACTCTATATGGAATGTAATACCAGGCTGGCCGTGACTAGCAAGTCTCAGTGATGTTATTGAGACACTCAGAGGTGTGTGTGTGTGTGTGTGTGTGTGTGTGTGTGTGTGTGTGTGTGTGTGTGTGTGTGTGTGTGTGTGTGCGTGCGTGCGTGCGTGTGAGTGAGGGAGCCGAGGTAGAGTAATACAGTTATGCTGCCAGTGTTGTTTTAATGTAGACATTACTATGGGAGAAGGCAGGCTAACTCATCATGCTGTAAACCACAGATCCAGCCGAGACATATCGCAGGGGAGAGCAAACTGCAAATGGTCCCTTTCAGAGTTTCTCATTGCTTGTTCCGTCGCGTAAAAACGCTTTGTAAGCAGGCTTAGTTTCAGAGTCCCTCCATCCATACGTTTGATACGTTTTGGAAAAACAAAACAGTGCCGTCGCCCCCGTACCAAACTGTCTGGGATTTTTTTTTTTTATCTCATGAAATATGCATTTAGTACTCCGAGTTTCATGATGTCAGGGAGAGGAAGGTGTGGTTTCACAAAGATAGGCGTGTGATTTTAAGCACTGCACTTGCACTTTCACTCTCGCCTATCTTTCCAAAGCATTTTCTGAAATGTATTTATCACGAATCAAATAAACAGCAGCAGCAGTGACCGCAACAAGCGTCTAAACGTTCAGAAACCAATGTATAGGCCGGGATAGATTTACCCATATCAAGCTCTGGCGATGAACTAGTCAGGTCCCAGTGGACGCATCTAAATACTGTAGATGTACTGCAGTCAATCGGGTGCTTATATAGCACCCTATTCCCTATATTGTGCCCTACTTTTGACTAGAGCCCTATGGACCCTGGTGAAAAGTAGTGCACTGTATTGGTTTTTCTATAAATAAAGGAGCCAATGTCTGACATCAGGGTCAACATTTCAAAATGGTTTGATATACAGTTCATATATAGGGAATAGGGTTCCATGTGTGTTTACTTCAGTCTCATCAAAAACCTTGAGATGAAAACCTTTTAAAGGGGTAATACAATTGTGTCTTGGCTTCTTCTTCTAAAGCAGTGGTCACTAACCTTTTCTGAGTCAAGATCACTTTCTCAGTCAAAAAGCAAGCTGTGATCTACTGCTCAGATCTTTTTACATTAACCTCACACAGTTTTGTAGGAATGAGGTTTGGGCAGTAGGCCTAATAAATTATCACAGACCATATTATATTTCAAAACTCGGGCTTTGATAACAAAATAGATCAGTTGGTTTAGCACTTGTGAGGCACTGTGGAGCATGAATTGAAATAATTAGTTTTTTTATTTTACTGGATTGATGGTACCTGCATCTGATGGTCAACGAGGTCAAATCAGACATCAGTGATCTTCAGGTCAAAGTCGGGAGCTCTAGAAAGATGCCTGAGTTTCACACTTGGAATTCCGAGTTGGATGACCGTTCAAAACTATTTTTTCCAACCGCCTCTCACGGTCCCTGCTCTCTCCTTCCTTTCCTCCGGTGAGAGTGATGACCAGAGGGGACACCATCTTCCACCTGATGGCGAAACTCGAGTCAAACCGCATCTGCCACATTCACAAATTCATGTTTTTCCTATGACCAGAGAAAGTTAAATATTCCTTAATACTGAAATCGACACGACGAGCTGCTAATAATAATAAAATGCAGGGCTGTCGATACTTGGCTACTCATTCATTGCAGCTGCAGCCCGAGCGGAAGTACGGAGAAGCACGTTTTGTAATAGTGTTGAATAAAAACAGTGCCAGTACTGAATATAAACTTAAACATGAACTCACTCTCAAAAACAGCATCTCTTTGCTGTATTTGTTGACAGCATCTCTGTGGTCATGGTTTTAAAAGTTATTAAATCTTACGTAGGCTAGTAGCCTATTAAACTTGGCTGTGGCCAGGGTCATGGAAGCTCTGTAGCCACAGTGATTTGAGCTATCCGATTGGGCAGCGCAGTAGGTGCACTCGATTTAGTCACAGATTTCCTGGTCAGCCGGGTAGGTGGAGTTTGTCTCGTGGGAACACTTTGCTACCTGGTGCGCAGGACTTTTGAATCAAGTGCACCTACCGGCAACAGCTCAACACGATTTTTAAAAAGGAGCGCAAGCCTTTATCGTTCATTGGCTTTTCTACAGAAATATTTGGTGGTCGACTAGGAATGCCTTGAAGATCGCGATCGACCGGTCGGCGAACACTGTTCTAAAGGGTAACTTGGCTCCTAAAGCGTTCAACTCTCTGACGTCTCACTGTCACGACTTCTGCCGAAGTCGATGCCTCTCCTTGTTCGGGCGGTGCTCGGCAGTCGACGTCACCGGTCTTCTAGCCATCATTGATCCATTTTTAATTTTCCATTGGTTTTGTCTTGTCTTCCTACACACCTGGTTCCAATCCCATTCATTACATGTTGTGTATTTAACCCTCTGTTTCCCCTCATGTCCTTGTCAGGGATTGTTTGTTGTTATGCTCGTGATATTCGATTGGTGCGCGATGGGTTCTTGTACCCACGTCTATTTTATTATGTACTTTGGTTTTGGAGGTTTTGTTTTACGTTATTAAACTACTCCATTTATACCAAGTTTGATTCTCCTGCGCCTGACCTCCCTGGCACCGACACACACGGCATGACACTCACAGTAACGTGACAAGCAAGGCCAGTTAGCATGTGTGACTCTGTGAAATAGCTCGCCTGTGACAGCACGACCAGGAATGTCATATAATTGGGAGGTCGGCCAGAAAGAAAAAAAAACGGATATTCAAAGACGCCCTCTGTCATGAGATAGCATCGCGTTGGTCTCACTGACATGCGCCTGGACTGAGCTAGAGGGGTCAAAGGTCTGTGGGAGCAGAGCCGTATGCTTTACAGAGTCTAGAGTCTATGAAAATAACAGGTAAAAACCCTCTGGCTAGCCAGCCATATTCACCAGCCACTAAACACTGTCAGGGCTTTTAGTCAGTAAGTGGATCTGATCTGTGTATGGTTGTGTGTTTAGCCTCACTATAAGCACTGTGTGTGTGTGTGTGTGTGTGTGTGTGTGTGTGTGTGTGTGTGTGTGTGTGTGTGTGTGTGTGTGTGTGTGTGTGTGTGTGTGTGTGTGTGTGTGTGTGTGTGTGTGTGTGTGTGTGTGTGTGTGTGTGTGTGTGTGTGTGTGTGTGCCATAGGGACAGGGCTTAAGACTCAACCTGGAGCATTAGCAAGAGAAAACAGGCATAGTGTTTCCCTCCCCAAACCACAGATGAATGACATCACCTCGAGCGCATACCTGCAATTGATTAAACTGCTGTTAAGCGGTGTTCTAAAGTGACTCCAGCTATCTGTTTTCATGCAGGCAAGAACCATACGATTTGAATTATTACTCGTTTTTGATACGTCGGACTCGGGCCAATAGTTTTTAATGGAGTTCTGTTCTTCTATCGTCTGTTACTATACTACAACATTCTGGTGTTTGTGTTCTGGATTTTCAAACATAATATGCCCAAAGTGTACAATAACACTCTGCTTTTTTACCCCTCACTGTTCTTATTTGACACACTTATTTGAGAAAGCGACCCTCGGTAAGGGGAAAATAAAACAGAAACGTTATACATTTCCTTTTAAAGGAATGAAATGTGGTGTTTCCTTGCTTGGTAGGTAGACATGCACACACACACACACACACACCCAGGCAGTCAGGGCCCCACTAGGTGGTCCTGGAGGAGACCTGTTGGCTCCTAAGTATCACTGACATGTGTTATTATTACCCAATAACATCATTAACATTATTCCTGGAGGAACGAAGAACAAATGTTCCCATTCCGTTACAATGTGGTTATAATCGTTTGATTTAATACCTGTTACTGTATTACTGATGACTAAAATGTTCGCTGGCGGCTGGGTGTTTAGAGCTGGGAGTTGGGAGTTTAGAGCTGGGAGTTGAGAGTTGAGAGCTGGGAGTTGGGAGTTGGGAGCTGGGAGCTGGGAGTTGAGAGTTGAGAGCTGGGAGTTGAGAGCTGGGAGTTGGGAGCTGGGAGTTGGGAGCTGGGAGTTGAGAGTTGAGAGCTGGGAGTTGAGAGCTGGGAGTTGGGAGTTGAGAGCTGGGAGTTGGGAGCTGGGAGCTGGGAGTTGAGAGTTGGGAGCTGGGAGTTGAGAGCTGGGAGCTGGGAGCTGGGAGTTGGGAGCTGGGAGCTGGGAGTTGAGAGTTGGGAGTTGAGAGTTGGGAGTTGAGAGTTGGGAGTTGAGAGTTGAGAGTTGAGAGCTGGGAGCTGGGAGTTGAGAGTTGAGAGTTGAGAGTTGCGAGTTGCGAGACGATTGAAAAAAAGCACTTGATTTTGGCTTCTTGAGGGAATTGAGTAGTCCAGGTACCAGGCCTGTTTGTGCGATCATTCCACCCCTTGTCGTATGCCAAACAAGAGTGGCAAGGAGTGGAATAATAGCACAAACTGATCTGGGACAAGGCTATAAATTGAAAAGATTCTCTTACCACACACAATTTGTTTTTGGCATGAATCTTTCTTTACAGACCAGTGTTTATTTACAGTCTTTCTGCTCAGGGGTTCATCATGTTTCCCATCATGTGTAAAGATGTTTAGCATCGTCACTAACACTTTGGTTTCAGAGGCTCACTGGCCATGCAGTTCTAAACACCACTTAGTTATATCACTTTGGTTTCAGAGGCTCACTGGCCATGCAGTTCTAAACACCGCTTAGTTATATCACTTTGGTTTCAGAGGCTCACTGGCCATGCAGTTCTAAACACCGCTAGTTATATCACTTTGGTTTCAGAGGCTCACTGGCCATGCAGTTCTAAACACCGCTTAGTTATATCACTTTGGTTTCAGAGGCTCACTGGCCATGCAGTTCTAAACACCGCTTAGTTATATCACTTTGGTTTCAGAGGCTCACTGGCCATGCAGTTCTAAACACCGCTTAGTTATATCACTTTGGTTTCAGAGGCTCACTGGCCATGCAGTTCTAAACACCGCTTAGTTATATCACTTTGGTTTCAGAGGCTCACTGGCCATGCAGTTCTAAACACCGCTTAGTTATATCACTTTGGTTTCAGAGGCTCACTGGCCATGCAGTTCTAAAAACCGCTTAGTTATATCACTTTGGTTTCAGAGGCTCACTGGCCATGCAGTTCTAAACACCGCTTAGTTATATCACTTTGGTTTCAGAGGCTCACTGGCCATGCAGTTCTAAACACCGCTAGTTATATCACTTTGGTTTCAGAGGCTCACTGGCCATGCAGTTCTAAACACCGCTTAGTTATATCACTTTGGTTTCAGAGGCTCACTGGCCATGCAGTTCTAAACACCGCTTAGTTATATCACTTTGGTTTCAGAGGCTCACTGGCCATGCAGTTCTAAACACCGCTTAGTTATATCACTTTGGTTTCAGAGGCTCACTGGCCATGCAGTTCTAAACACCGCTTAGTTATATCACTTTGGTTTCAGAGGCTCACTGGCCATGCAGTTCTAAACACCGCTTAGTTATATCACTTTGGTTTCAGAGGCTCACTGGCCATGCAGTTCTAAACACCGCTTAGTTATATCACTTTGGTTTCAGAGGCTCACTGGCCATGCAGTTCTAAACACCGCTTAGTTATATCACTTTGGTTTCAGAGGCTCACTGGCCATGCAGTTCTAAACACCGCTTAGTTATATCACTTTGGTTTCAGAGGCTCACTGGCCATGCAGTTCTAAACACCGCTTAGTTATATCACTTTGGTTTCAAGCTGTAGTCTGGGATTGGTATATCCATTTGTGGATATGTAAATTAAGGGTATATAGCTGTTTATTCTTGGAGAATACAACTTAGTTCAACAACCATAACCCAGAATGTGCTTGTTTTATGAATATGAGAATGGTTACATTGAGCTCGAGTCCATCAGCAGTTCTATCTAAATAAGTGTCAGCTATTTTTTTTGATCACAGACTTCCCCTTTAAGCAGCTGTCCGTCCATGCTGTTCTAAACACTCCTGTCCTTAGTTACTGTCATTATGTAGAGAAACACATCGGGCACAAAATGTTTCCAGGATGTTTCCAGGTGAGATACAGACTCTGATCAGAGCCCAGGCCAATTAACACAATCAACATAGCCTCTCCTGGTGTATCATTTTTCCAAGCACATACTTTACACAGAGGCCTACTGAGAACTCACATTATACTCTCATTACTCTCAATTATACTGCAGTACAGCGTAGACTGATTCAAATAGGATGTTTTCCAAGGAGGAGAACGGTGACGGAAAATATTGATCAGACATATAATTGTCAGGCCTACTGGTCCCTCCACCCCTCTATCCCTCCACCCCCTTTTTCTTCCAGACGGGAACAGCAGGTCAGATTAAAAGCAGTGAATGAGTTTATTATTCTCTGTCTGTGTGTGGTGTGTGTGTGGTGTGTGTGTGCGCGTGATAAACATTACAATGTCAAAGTCAATCTCAAAAGTCGAGTATATCCCCTATACATTATACAGTACATGTAAAGCTTGAATCCACTTGTTTAACCCATACCCCTTCATCAGTCTCTTTCTATGGAGGCTGCCGTGGGTGAAGTCAAGGAGGTGATCCTGGTATCCTCGGTGAAAGAAATCAACACCGGAAGACTTAACTCAGACAGAGTAGTGGAAAAAAGGAACAGCATTTGAATGGGAACGAAAATAGAAGCGCTGTCTCTCTCTGTCCTACTGAGGTCACTGAGTAGGACAGAGGAGGTGACGTGTCTCATCTCCCATCAATAATGGTCTAAAGACAAGAGAGAGGATCACAGTAACCTAGACACTATACCAGAGAGAAAAGAAGAGAATGGGAGAGGGAGGGAGAGAGGGAGGGAGAGGGGGAGAGAGGGAGAGGTACAGTATTAATCATTGGGCCTTGTTCCCTCACCTCCCTCTCTCCCTTCCTATAAATGGCACACAGCTAGAGACTCTCTTGCACCAAGCAGGACATATCTGGAGAGATGAGGTCAGGCCTGAAATATATGGTGGCCTATTGTTGAAGTGATGGAGCTAGAGGGAAATAAAGTGAAGGAATTCATCACCGTAGATAACCTCTCTGGAGACATGCCACAGCACACCTAGTATCAATGTTTATAATGTCCTACAGTAAACCAACAGTACAGCCCACCTAGTATCAATGTGTATAATGTCCTACAGTAAACCAACAGTACACACCTAGTATCAATGTTTATAATGTCCTACAGTAAACCAACAGTACACACCTAGTATCAATGTTCATAATGTCCTACAGTAAACCAACAGTACACACCTAGTATCAATGTTTATAATGTCCTACAGTAAACCAACAGTACAGCCCACCTAGTATCAATGTTTATAATGTCCTACAGTAAACCAACAGTACACACCTAGTATCAATGCTTATAATGTCCTACAGTAAACCAACAGTACACACCTAGTATCAATGTTGATAATGTCCTACAGTAAACCAACAGTACACACCTAGTATCAATGCTTATAATGTCCTACAGTAAACCAACTGTACACACCTAGTATCAATGCTTATAATGTCCTACAGTAAACCAACAGTACAGCACACCTAGTATCAATGTGTATAATGTCCTACAGTAAACCAACAGTACACACCTAGTATCAATGTGTATAATGTCCTACAGTAAACCAACAGTACACACCTAGTATCAATGTTTATAATGTCCTACAGTAAACCAACAGTACAGCCCACCTAGTATCAATGTGTATAATGTCCTACAGTAAACCAACAGTACACACCTAGTATCAATGTTTATAATGTCCTACAGTAAACCAACAGTACACACCTAGTATCAATGTTCATAATGTCCTACAGTAAACCAACAGTACACACCTAGTATCAATGTTTATAATGTCCTACAGTAAACCAACAGTACAGCCCACCTAGTATCAATGTTTATAATGTCCTACAGTAAACCAACAGTACACACCTAGTATCAATGCTTATAATGTCCTACAGTAAACCAACAGTACACACCTAGTATCAATGTTGATAATGTCCTACAGTAAACCAACAGTACACACCTAGTATCAATGCTTATAATGTCCTACAGTAAACCAACTGTACACACCTAGTATCAATGCTTATAATGTCCTACAGTAAACCAACAGCACAGCACACCTAGTATCAATGTGTATAATGTCCTACAGTAAACCAACAGTACACACCTAGTATCAATGTGTATAATGTCCTACAGTAAACCAACAGTACACACCTAGTATCAATGTTTATAATGTCCTACAGTAAACCAACAGTACAGCACACCTAGTATCAATGTTTATAATGTCCTACAGTAAACCAACAGTACACACCTAGTATCAATGTTTATAATGTCCTACAGTAAACCAGCAGTACACACCTAGTATCAATGTTTATAATGTCCTACAGTAAACCAACAGTACACACCTAGTATCAATGTTCATAATGTCATACAGTAAACCAACAGTACACACCTAGTATCAATGTTTATAATGTCCTACAGTAAACCAACAGTACACACCTAGTATCAATGTTCATAATGTCCTACAGTAAACCAACAGTACACACCTAGTATCAATGTTTATAATGTCCTACAGTAAACCAACAGTACACACCTAGTATCAATGTTTATAATGTCCTACAGTAAACCAACAGTACACACCTAGTATCAATGCTTATAATGTCCTACAGTAAACCAACAGTACACACCTAGTATCAATGTGTATAATGTCCTACAGTAAACCAACAGTACACACCTAGTATCAATGTTTATAATGTCCTACAGTAAACCAACAGTACAGCACACCTAGTATCAATGTTTATAATGTCCTACAGTAAACCAACAGTACACACCTAGTATCAATGTTTATAATGTCCTACAGTAAACCAGCAGTACACACCTAGTATCAATGTTTATAATGTCCTACAGTAAACCAACAGTACACACCTAGTATCAATGTTCATAATGTCATACAGTAAACCAACAGTACACACCTAGTATCAATGTTTATAATGTCCTACAGTAAACCAACAGTACACACCTAGTATCAATGTTCATAATGTCCTACAGTAAACCAACAGTACACACCTAGTATCAATGTTTATAATGTCCTACAGTAAACCAACAGTACACACCTAGTATCAATGTTTATAATGTCCTACAGTAAACCAACAGTACACACCTAGTATCAATGCTTATAATGTCCTACAGTAAACCAACAGTACACACCTAGTATCAATGCGTATAATGTCCTACAGTAAACCAACAGTACACACCTAGTATCAATGCTTATAATGTCCTACAGTAAACCAACTGTACAGCCCACCTAGTATCAATGTGTATAATGTCCTACAGTAAACCAACAGTACACACCTAGTATCAATGTTTATAATGTCCTACAGTAAACCAACAGTACACACCTAGTATCAATGTTCATAATGTCCTACAGTAAACCAACAGTACACACCTAGTATCAATGTTTATAATGTCCTACAGTAAACCAACAGTACAGCCCACCTAGTATCAATGTTTATAATGTCCTACAGTAAACCAACAGTACACACCTAGTATCAATGCTTATAATGTCCTACAGTAAACCAACAGTACACACCTAGTATCAATGTTGATAATGTCCTACAGTAAACCAACAGTACACACCTAGTATCAATGCTTATAATGTCCTACAGTAAACCAACTGTACACACCTAGTATCAATGCTTATAATGTCCTACAGTAAACCAACAGTACAGCACACCTAGTATCAATGTGTATAATGTCCTACAGTAAACCAACAGTACACACCTAGTATCAATGTGTATAATGTCCTACAGTAAACCAACAGTACACACCTAGTATCAATGTTTATAATGTCCTAGAGTAAACCAACAGTACAGCACACCTAGTATCAATGTTTATAATGTCCTACAGTAAACCAACAGTACACACCTAGTATCAATGTTTATAATGTCCTACAGTAAACCAGCAGTACACACCTAGTATCAATGTTTATAATGTCCTACAGTAAACCAACAGTACACACCTAGTATCAATGTTTATAATGTCCTACAGTAAACCAACAGTACACACCTAGTATCAATGTTTATAATGTCCTACAGTAAACCAGCAGTACACACCTAGTATCAATGTTTATAATGTCCTACAGTAAACCAACAGTACACACCTAGTATCAATGTTTATAATGTCCTACAGTAAACCAACAGTACACACCTAGTATCAATGTTTATAATGTCCTACAGTAAACCAGCAGTACACACCCAGTATCAATGTTTATAATGTCCTACAGTAAACCAACAGTACACACCTAGTATCAATGTTTATAATGTCCTACAGTAAACCAACAGTACACACCTAGTATCAATGTTTATAATGTCCTACAGTAAACCAACAGTACAGCCCACCTAGTATCAATGTGTATAATGTCCTACAGTAAACCAACAGTACACACCTAGTATCAATGTTTATAATGTCCTACAGTAAACCAACAGTACACACCTAGTATCAATGTTCATAATGTCCTACAGTAAACCAACAGTACACACCTAGTATCAATGTTTATAATGTCCTACAGTAAACCAACAGTACAGCCCACCTAGTATCAATGTTTATAATGTCCTACAGTAAACCAACAGTACACACCTAGTATCAATGCTTATAATGTCCTACAGTAAACCAACAGTACACACCTAGTATCAATGTTGATAATGTCCTACAGTAAACCAACAGTACACACCTAGTATCAATGCTTATAATGTCCTACAGTAAACCAACTGTACACACCTAGTATCAATGCTTATAATGTCCTACAGTAAACCAACAGTACAGCACACCTAGTATCAATGTGTATAATGTCCTACAGTAAACCAACAGTACACACCTAGTATCAATGTGTATAATGTCCTACAGTAAACCAACAGTACACACCTAGTATCAATGTTTATAATGTCCTACAGTAAACCAACAGTACAGCCCACCTAGTATCAATGTGTATAATGTCCTACAGTAAACCAACAGTACACACCTAGTATCAATGTTTATAATGTCCTACAGTAAACCAACAGTACACACCTAGTATCAATGTTCATAATGTCCTACAGTAAACCAACAGTACACACCTAGTATCAATGTTTATAATGTCCTACAGTAAACCAACAGTACAGCCCACCTAGTATCAATGTTTATAATGTCCTACAGTAAACCAACAGTACACACCTAGTATCAATGCTTATAATGTCCTACAGTAAACCAACAGTACACACCTAGTATCAATGTTGATAATGTCCTACAGTAAACCAACAGTACACACCTAGTATCAATGCTTATAATGTCCTACAGTAAACCAACTGTACACACCTAGTATCAATGCTTATAATGTCCTACAGTAAACCAACAGTACAGCACACCTAGTATCAATGTGTATAATGTCCTACAGTAAACCAACAGTACACACCTAGTATCAATGTGTATAATGTCCTACAGTAAACCAACAGTACACACCTAGTATCAATGTTTATAATGTCCTACAGTAAACCAACAGTACAGCACACCTAGTATCAATGTTTATAATGTCCTACAGTAAACCAACAGTACACACCTAGTATCAATGTTTATAATGTCCTACAGTAAACCAGCAGTACACACCTAGTATCAATGTTTATAATGTCCTACAGTAAACCAACAGTACACACCTAGTATCAATGTTCATAATGTCATACAGTAAACCAACAGTACACACCTAGTATCAATGTTTATAATGTCCTACAGTAAACCAACAGTACACACCTAGTATCAATGTTTATAATGTCCTACAGTAAACCAACAGTACACACCTAGTATCAATGTTTATAATGTCCTACAGTAAACCAACAGTACACACCTAGTATCAATGTTTATAATGTCCTACAGTAAACCAACAGTACACACCTAGTATCAATGCTTATAATGTCCTACAGTAAACCAACAGTACACACCTAGTATCAATGTGTATAATGTCCTACAGTAAACCAACAGTACACACCTAGTATCAATGTTTATAATGTCCTACAGTAAACCAACAGTACAGCACACCTAGTATCAATGTTTATAATGTCCTACAGTAAACCAACAGTACACACCTAGTATCAATGTTTATAATGTCCTACAGTAAACCAGCAGTACACACCTAGTATCAATGTTTATAATGTCCTACAGTAAACCAACAGTACACACCTAGTATCAATGTTCATAATGTCATACAGTAAACCAACAGTACACACCTAGTATCAATGTTTATAATGTCCTACAGTAAACCAACAGTACACACCTAGTATCAATGTTCATAATGTCCTACAGTAAACCAACAGTACACACCTAGTATCAATGTTTATAATGTCCTACAGTAAACCAACAGTACACACCTAGTATCAATGTTTATAATGTCCTACAGTAAACCAACAGTACACACCTAGTATCAATGCTTATAATGTCCTACAGTAAACCAACAGTACACACCTAGTATCAATGCGTATAATGTCCTACAGTAAACCAACAGTACACACCTAGTATCAATGCTTATAATGTCCTACAGTAAACCAACTGTACAGCCCACCTAGTATCAATGTGTATAATGTCCTACAGTAAACCAACAGTACACACCTAGTATCAATGTTTATAATGTCCTACAGTAAACCAACAGTACACACCTAGTATCAATGTTCATAATGTCCTACAGTAAACCAACAGTACACACCTAGTATCAATGTTTATAATGTCCTACAGTAAACCAACAGTACAGCCCACCTAGTATCAATGTTTATAATGTCCTACAGTAAACCAACAGTACACACCTAGTATCAATGCTTATAATGTCCTACAGTAAACCAACAGTACACACCTAGTATCAATGTTTATAATGTCCTACAGTAAACCAACAGTACACACCTAGTATCAATGCTTATAATGTCCTACAGTAAACCAACTGTACACACCTAGTATCAATGCTTATAATGTCCTACAGTAAACCAACAGTACAGCACACCTAGTATCAATGTGTATAATGTCCTACAGTAAACCAACAGTACACACCTAGTATCAATGTGTATAATGTCCTACAGTAAACCAACAGTACACACCTAGTATCAATGTTTATAATGTCCTAGAGTAAACCAACAGTACAGCACACCTAGTATCAATGTTTATAATGTCCTACAGTAAACCAACAGTACACACCTAGTATCAATGTTTATAATGTCCTACAGTAAACCAGCAGTACACACCTAGTATCAATGTTTATAATGTCCTACAGTAAACCAACAGTACACACCTAGTATCAATGTTTATAATGTCCTACAGTAAACCAACAGTACACACCTAGTATCAATGTTTATAATGTCCTACAGTAAACCAGCAGTACACACCTAGTATCAATGTTTATAATGTCCTACAGTAAACCAACAGTACACACCTAGTATCAATGTTTATAATGTCCTACAGTAAACCAACAGTACACACCTAGTATCAATGTTTATAATGTCCTACAGTAAACCAGCAGTACACACCCAGTATCAATGTTTATAATGTCCTACAGTAAACCAACAGTACACACCTAGTATCAATGCTTATAATGTCCTACAGTAAACCAACAGTACACACCTAGTATCAATGTTTATAATGTCCTACAGTAAACCAACAGTACAGCCCACCTAGTATCAATGTGTATAATGTCCTACAGTAAACCAACAGTACACACCTAGTATCAATGTTTATAATGTCCTACAGTAAACCAACAGTACACACCTAGTATCAATGTTTATAATGTCCTACAGTAAACCAACAGTACACACCTAGTATCAATGTTTATAATGTCCTACAGTAAACCAACAGTACAGCCCACCTAGTATCAATGTTTATAATGTCCTACAGTAAACCAACAGTACACACCTAGTATCAATGCTTATAATGTCCTACAGTAAACCAACAGTACACACCTAGTATCAATGTTTATAATGTCCTACAGTAAACCAACAGTACACACCTAGTATCAATGCTTATAATGTCCTACAGTAAACCAACTGTACACACCTAGTATCAATGCTTATAATGTCCTACAGTAAACCAACAGTACAGCACACCTAGTATCAATGTGTATAATGTCCTACAGTAAACCAACAGTACACACCTAGTATCAATGTGTATAATGTCCTACAGTAAACCAACAGTACACACCTAGTATCAATGTTTATAATGTCCTACAGTAAACCAACAGTACAGCCCACCTAGTATCAATGTGTATAATGTCCTACAGTAAACCAACAGTACACACCTAGTATCAATGTTTATAATGTCCTACAGTAAACCAACAGTACACACCTAGTATCAATGTTTATAATGTCCTACAGTAAACCAACAGTACACACCTAGTATCAATGTTTATAATGTCCTACAGTAAACCAACAGTACAGCCCACCTAGTATCAATGTTTATAATGTCCTACAGTAAACCAACAGTACACACCTAGTATCAATGCTTATAATGTCCTACAGTAAACCAACAGTACACACCTAGTATCAATGTTTATAATGTCCTACAGTAAACCAACAGTACACACCTAGTATCAATGCTTATAATGTCCTACAGTAAACCAACTGTACACACCTAGTATCAATGCTTATAATGTCCTACAGTAAACCAACAGTACAGCACACCTAGTATCAATGTGTATAATGTCCTACAGTAAACCAACAGTACACACCTAGTATCAATGTGTATAATGTCCTACAGTAAACCAACAGTACACACCTAGTATCAATGTTTATAATGTCCTACAGTAAACCAACAGTACAGCACACCTAGTATCAATGTTTATAATGTCCTACAGTAAACCAACAGTACACACCTAGTATCAATGTTTATAATGTCCTACAGTAAACCAGCAGTACACACCTAGTATCAATGTTTATAATGTCCTACAGTAAACCAACAGTACACACCTAGTATCAATGTTCATAATGTCATACAGTAAACCAACAGTACACACCTAGTATCAATGTTTATAATGTCCTACAGTAAACCAACAGTACACACCTAGTATCAATGTTCATAATGTCCTACAGTAAACCAACAGTACACACCTAGTATCAATGTTTATAATGTCCTACAGTAAACCAACAGTACACACCTAGTATCAATGTTTATAATGTCCTACAGTAAACCAACAGTACACACCTAGTATCAATGCTTATAATGTCCTACAGTAAACCAACAGTACACACCTAGTATCAATGCGTATAATGTCCTACAGTAAACCAACAGTACACACCTAGTATCAATGCTTATAATGTCCTACAGTAAACCAACTGTACAGCCCACCTAGTATCAATGTTTATAATGTCCTACAGTAAACCAGCAGTACACACCTAGTATCAATGTTTATAATGTCCTACAGTAAACCAACAGTACACACCTAGTATCAATGTTTATAATGTCCTACAGTAAACCAACAGTACACACCTAGTATCAATGTTTATAATGTCCTACAGTAAACCAGCAGTACACACCTAGTATCAATGTTTATAATGTCCTACAGTAAACCAACAGTACACACCTAGTATCAATGTTTATAATGTCCTACAGTAAACCAACAGTACACACCTAGTATCAATGTTTATAATGTCCTACAGTAAACCAGCAGTACACACCCAGTATCAATGTTTATAATGTCCTACAGTAAACCAACAGTACACACCTAGTATCAATGCTTATAATGTCCTACAGTAAACCAACAGTACACACCTAGTATCAATGTTTATAATGTCCTACAGTAAACCAACAGTACAGCCCACCTAGTATCAATGTGTATAATGTCCTACAGTAAACCAACAGTACACACCTAGTATCAATGTTTATAATGTCCTACAGTAAACCAACAGTACACACCTAGTATCAATGTTCATAATGTCCTACAGTAAACCAACAGTACACACCTAGTATCAATGTTTATAATGTCCTACAGT
This sequence comes from Salmo trutta, assembly GCF_901001165.1. Classification (NCBI taxonomy): domain Eukaryota; kingdom Metazoa; phylum Chordata; class Actinopteri; order Salmoniformes; family Salmonidae; genus Salmo; species Salmo trutta. The sequence continues at coordinate 11,176,382 of NC_042960.1, forward strand.
AAACCAACAGTACAGCCCACCTAGTATCAATGTTTATAATGTCCTACAGTAAACCAACAGTACACACCTAGTATCAATGCTTATAATGTCCTACAGTAAACCAACAGTACACACCTAGTATCAATGTTGATAATGTCCTACAGTAAACCAACAGTACACACCTAGTATCAATGCTTATAATGTCCTACAGTAAACCAACTGTACACACCTAGTATCAATGCTTATAATGTCCTACAGTAAACCAACAGTACAGCACACCTAGTATCAATGTGTATAATGTCCTACAGTAAACCAACAGTACACACCTAGTATCAATGTGTATAATGTCCTACAGTAAACCAACAGTACACACCTAGTATCAATGTTTATAATGTCCTAGAGTAAACCAACAGTACAGCACACCTAGTATCAATGTTTATAATGTCCTACAGTAAACCAACAGTACACACCTAGTATCAATGTTTATAATGTCCTACAGTAAACCAACAGTACACACCTAGTATCAATGTTTATAATGTCCTACAGTAAACCAACAGTACACACCTAGTATCAATGTTTATAATGTCCTACAGTAAACCAACAGTACACACCTAGTATCAATGTTTATAATGTCCTACAGTAAACCAGCAGTACACACCTAGTATCAATGTTTATAATGTCCTACAGTAAACCAACAGTACACACCTAGTATCAATGTTTATAATGTCCTACAGTAAACCAACAGTACACACCTAGTATCAATGTTTATAATGTCCTACAGTAAACCAGCAGTACACACCCAGTATCAATGTTTATAATGTCCTACAGTAAACCAACAGTACACACCTAGTATCAATGCTTATAATGTCCTACAGTAAACCAACAGTACACACCTAGTATCAATGTTTATAATGTCCTACAGTAAACCAACAGTACAGCCCACCTAGTATCAATGTGTATAATGTCCTACAGTAAACCAACAGTACACACCTAGTATCAATGTTTATAATGTCCTACAGTAAACCAACAGTACACACCTAGTATCAATGTTCATAATGTCCTACAGTAAACCAACAGTACACACCTAGTATCAATGTTTATAATGTCCTACAGTAAACCAACAGTACAGCCCACCTAGTATCAATGTTTATAATGTCCTACAGTAAACCAACAGTACACACCTAGTATCAATGCTTATAATGTCCTACAGTAAACCAACAGTACACACCTAGTATCAATGTTGATAATGTCCTACAGTAAACCAACAGTACACACCTAGTATCAATGCTTATAATGTCCTACAGTAAACCAACTGTACACACCTAGTATCAATGCTTATAATGTCCTAGAGTAAACCAACAGTACAGCACACCTAGTATCAATGTTTATAATGTCCTACAGTAAACCAACAGTACACACCTAGTATCAATGTTTATAATGTCCTACAGTAAACCAGCAGTACACACCTAGTATCAATGTTTATAATGTCCTACAGTAAACCAACAGTACAGCCCACCTAGTATCAATGTGTATAATGTCCTACAGTAAACCAACAGTACACACCTAGTATCAATGTTTATAATGTCCTACAGTAAACCAACAGTACACACCTAGTATCAATGTTCATAATGTCCTACAGTAAACCAACAGTACACACCTAGTATCAATGTTTATAATGTCCTACAGTAAACCAACAGTACAGCCCACCTAGTATCAATGTTTATAATGTCCTACAGTAAACCAACAGTACACACCTAGTATCAATGCTTATAATGTCCTACAGTAAACCAACAGTACACACCTAGTATCAATGTTGATAATGTCCTACAGTAAACCAACAGTACACACCTAGTATCAATGCTTATAATGTCCTACAGTAAACCAACTGTACACACCTAGTATCAATGCTTATAATGTCCTACAGTAAACCAACAGTACAGCACACCTAGTATCAATGTGTATAATGTCCTACAGTAAACCAACAGTACACACCTAGTATCAATGTGTATAATGTCCTACAGTAAACCAACAGTACACACCTAGTATCAATGTTTATAATGTCCTACAGTAAACCAACAGTACAGCCCACCTAGTATCAATGTGTATAATGTCCTACAGTAAACCAACAGTACACACCTAGTATCAATGTTTATAATGTCCTACAGTAAACCAACAGTACACACCTAGTATCAATGTTCATAATGTCCTACAGTAAACCAACAGTACACACCTAGTATCAATGTTTATATGTCCTACAGTAAACCAACAGTACAGCCCACCTAGTATCAATGTTTATAATGTCCTACAGTAACCAACAGTACACACCTAGTATCAATGCTTATAATGTCCTACAGTAAACCAACAGTACACACCTAGTATCAATGTTGATAATGTCCTACAGTAAACCAACAGTACACACCTAGTATCAATGCTTATAATGTCCTACAGTAAACCAACTGTACACACCTAGTATCAATGCTTATAATGTCCTACAGTAAACCAACAGTACAGCACACCTAGTATCAATGTGTATAATGTCCTACAGTAAACCAACAGTACACACCTAGTATCAATGTGTATAATGTCCTACAGTAAACCAACAGTACACACCTAGTATCAATGTTATAATGTCCTACAGTAACCAACAGTACAGCACACCTAGTAATCAATGTTTATAAATGTCCTACAGTAAACCAACAGTACACACCTAGTATCAATGTTATAATGTCCTACAGTAAAACCAACTGTACAGCCCACCTAGTATCAATGTTTATAATGTCCTACAGTAAACCAGCAGTACACACCTAGTATCAATGTTTATAATGTCCTACAGTAAACCAACAGTACACACCTAGTATCAATGTTTATAATGTCCTACAGTAAACCAACAGTACACACCTAGTATCAATGTTATAATGTCCTACAGTAAACCAGCAGTACACACCTAGTATCAATGTTTATAATGTCCTACAGTAAACCAACAGTACACACCTAGTATCAATGTTTATAATGTCCTACAGTAAACCAACCAGTACACACCTAGTATCAATGTTATAATGTCCTACAGTAAACCAGCAGTACACACCTAGTATCAATGTTTATAATGTCCTACAGTAAACCAACAGTACACACCTAGTATCAATGTTTATAATGTCCTACAGTAAACCAACAGTACACACCTAGTATCAATGTTTATAATGTCCTACAGTAAACCAACAGTACAGCCCACCTAGTATCAATGTGTATAATGTCCTACAGTAAACCAACAGTACACACCTAGTATCAATGTTTATAATGTCCTACAGTAAACCAACAGTACACACCTAGTATCAATGTTCATAATGTCCTACAGTAAACCAACAGTACACACCTAGTATCAATGTTTATAATGTCCTACAGTAAACCAACAGTACAGCCCACCTAGTATCAATGTTTATAATGTCCTACAGTAAACCAACAGTACACACCTAGTATCAATGTTTATAATGTCCTACAGTAAACCAACAGTACACACCTAGTATCAATGTTGATAATGTCCTACAGTAAACCAACAGTACACACCTAGTATCAATGCTTATAATGTCCTACAGTAAACCAACTGTACACACCTAGTATCAATGCTTATAATGTCCTACAGTAAACCAACAGTACAGCACACCTAGTATCAATGTGTATAATGTCCTACAGTAAACCAACAGTACACACCTAGTATCAATGTGTATAATGTCCTACAGTAAACCAACAGTACACACCTAGTATCAATGTTTATAATGTCCTAGAGTAAACCAACAGTACAGCACACCTAGTATCAATGTTTATAATGTCCTACAGTAAACCAACAGTACACACCTAGTATCAATGTTTATAATGTCCTACAGTAAACCAGCAGTACACACCTAGTATCAATGTTTATAATGTCCTACAGTAAACCAACAGTACACACCTAGTATCAATGTTTATAATGTCCTACAGTAAACCAACAGTACACACCTAGTATCAATGTTTATAATGTCCTACAGTAAACCAGCAGTACACACCTAGTATCAATGTTTATAATGTCCTACAGTAAACCAACAGTACACACCTAGTATCAATGTTTATAATGTCCTACAGTAAACCAACAGTACACACCTAGTATCAATGTTTATAATGTCCTACAGTAAACCAGCAGTACACACCCAGTATCAATGTTTATAATGTCCTACAGTAAACCAACAGTACACACCTAGTATCAATGCTTATAATGTCCTACAGTAAACCAACAGTACACACCTAGTATCAATGTTTATAATGTCCTACAGTAAACCAACAGTACAGCCCACCTAGTATCAATGTGTATAATGTCCTACAGTAAACCAACAGTACACACCTAGTATCAATGTTTATAATGTCCTACAGTAAACCAACAGTACACACCTAGTATCAATGTTCATAATGTCCTACAGTAAACCAACAGTACACACCTAGTATCAATGTTTATAATGTCCTACAGTAAACCAACAGTACAGCCCACCTAGTATCAATGTTTATAATGTCCTACAGTAAACCAACAGTACACACCTAGTATCAATGCTTATAATGTCCTACAGTAAACCAACAGTACACACCTAGTATCAATGTTGATAATGTCCTACAGTAAACCAACAGTACACACCTAGTATCAATGCTTATAATGTCCTACAGTAAACCAACTGTACACACCTAGTATCAATGCTTATAATGTCCTAGAGTAAACCAACAGTACAGCACACCTAGTATCAATGTTTATAATGTCCTACAGTAAACCAACAGTACACACCTAGTATCAATGTTTATAATGTCCTACAGTAAACCAGCAGTACACACCTAGTATCAATGTTTATAATGTCCTACAGTAAACCAACAGTACAGCCCACCTAGTATCAATGTTTATAATGTCCTACAGTAAACCAACAGTACACACCTAGTATCAATGTTTATAATGTCCTACAGTAAACCAGCAGTACACACCTAGTATCAATGTTTATAATGTCCTACAGTAAACCAACAGTACACACCTAGTATCAATGTTCATAATGTCATACAGTAAACCAACAGTACACACCTAGTATCAATGTTTATAATGTCCTACAGTAAACCAACAGTACACACCTAGTATCAATGTTCATAATGTCCTACAGTAAACCAACAGTACACACCTAGTATCAATGTTTATAATGTCCTACAGTAAACCAACAGTACACACCTAGTATCAATGCTTATAATGTCCTACAGTAAACCAACAGTACACACCTAGTATCAATGCGTATAATGTCCTACAGTAAACCAACAGTACACACCTAGTATCAATGCTTATAATGTCCTACAGTAAACCAACTGTACAGCCCACCTAGTATCAATGTTTATAATGTCCTACAGTAAACCAGCAGTACACACCTAGTATCAATGTTTATAATGTCCTACAGTAAACCAACAGTACACACCTAGTATCAATGTTTATAATGTCCTACAGTAAACCAACAGTACACACCTAGTATCAATGTTTATAATGTCCTACAGTAAACCAGCAGTACACACCTAGTATCAATGTTTGTAATGTCCTACAGTAAACCAACAGTACACACCTAGTATCAATGTTTATAATGTCCTACAGTAAACCAACAGTACACACCTAGTATCAATGTTTATAATGTCCTACAGTAAACCAGCAGTACACACCCAGTATCAATGTTTATAATGTCCTACAGTAAACCAACAGTACACACCTAGTATCAATGCTTATAATGTCCTACAGTAAACCAACAGTACACACCTAGTATCAATGTTTATAATGTCCTACAGTAAACCAGCAGTACACACCTAGTATCAATGTTTATAATGTCCTACAGTAAACCAACAGTACACACCTAGTATCAATGTTCATAATGTCATACAGTAAACCAACAGTACACACCTAGTATCAATGTTTATAATGTCCTACAGTAAACCAACAGTACACACCTAGTATCAATGTTCATAATGTCCTACAGTAAACCAACAGTACACACCTAGTATCAATGTTTATAATGTCCTACAGTAAACCAACAGTACAGCCCACCTAGTATCAATGTTTATAATGTCCTACAGTAAACCAACAGTACACACCTAGTATCAATGCTTATAATGTCCTACAGTAAACCAACAGTACACACCTAGTATCAATGCTTATAATGTCCTACAGTAAACCAACTGTACACACCTAGTATCAATGCTTATAATGTCCTACAGTAAACCAACAGTACAGCACACCTAGTATCAATGTGTATAATGTCCTACAGTAAACCAACAGTACACACCTAGTATCAATGTGTATAATGTCCTACAGTAAACCAACAGTACACACCTAGTATCAATGTTTATAATGTCCTACAGTAAACCAACAGTACAGCACACCTAGTATCAATGTTTATAATGTCCTACAGTAAACCAACAGTACACACCTAGTATCAATGTTTATAATGTCCTACAGTAAACCAGCAGTACACACCTAGTATCAATGTTTATAATGTCCTACAGTAAACCAACAGTACACACCTAGTATCAATGTTCATAATGTCATACAGTAAACCAACAGTACACACCTAGTATCAATGTTTATAATGTCCTACAGTAAACCAACAGTACACACCTAGTATCAATGTTCATAATGTCCTACAGTAAACCAACAGTACACACCTAGTATCAATGCTTATAATGTCCTACAGTAAACCAACAGTACACACCTAGTATCAATGCGTATAATGTCCTACAGTAAACCAACAGTACACACCTAGTATCAATGCTTATAATGTCCTACAGTAAACCAACTGTACAGCCCACCTAGTATCAATGTTTATAATGTCCTACAGTAAACCAGCAGTACACACCTAGTATCAATGTTTATAATGTCCTACAGTAAACCAACAGTACACACCTAGTATCAATGTTTATAATGTCCTACAGTAAACCAACAGTACACACCTAGTATCAATGTTGATAATGTCCTACAGTAAACCAACAGTACACACCTAGTATCAATGCTTATAATGTCCTACAGTAAACCAACTGTACACACCTAGTATCAATGCTTATAATGTCCTACAGTAAACCAACAGTACAGCACACCTAGTATCAATGTGTATAATGTCCTACAGTAAACCAACAGTACACACCTAGTATCAATGTGTATAATGTCCTACAGTAAACCAACAGTACACACCTAGTATCAATGTTTATAATGTCCTACAGTAAACCAACAGTACAGCACACCTAGTATCAATGTTTATAATGTCCTACAGTAAACCAACAGTACACACCTAGTATCAATGTTTATAATGTCCTACAGTAAACCAGCAGTACACACCTAGTATCAATGTTTATAATGTCCTACAGTAAACCAACAGCACACACCTAGTATCAATGTTCATAATGTCATACAGTAAACCAACAGTACACACCTAGTATCAATGTTTATAATGTCCTACGGGAAACCAACAGTACACACCTAGTATCAATGTTCATAATGTCCTACAGTAAACCAACAGTACACACCTAGTATCAATGTTTATAATGTCCTACAGTAAACCAACAGTACACACCTAGTATCAATGTTTATAATGTCCTACAGTAAACCAACAGTACACACCTAGTATCAATGCTTATAATGTCCTACAGTAAACCAACAGTACACACCTAGTATCAATGCGTATAATGTCCTACAGTAAACCAACAGTACACACCTAGTATCAATGCTTATAATGTCCTACAGTAAACCAACTGTACAGCCCACCTAGTATCAATGTTTATAATGTCCTACAGTAAACCAGCAGTACACACCTAGTATCAATGTTTATAATGTCCTACAGTAAACCAACAGTACACACCTAGTATCAATGTTTATAATGTCCTACAGTAAACCAACAGTACACACCTAGTATCAATGTTTATAATGTCCTACAGTAAACCAGCAGTACACACCTAGTATCAATGTTTATAATGTCCTACAGTAAACCAACAGTACACACCTAGTATCAATGTTTATAATGTCCTACAGTAAACCAACAGTACACACCTAGTATCAATGTTTATAATGTCCTACAGTAAACCAGCAGTACACACCCAGTATCAATGTTTATAATGTCCTACAGTAAACCAACAGTACACACCTAGTATCAATACTTATAATGTCCTACAGTAAACCAACAGTACACACCTAGTATCAATGTTTATAATGTCCTACAGTAAACCAGCAGTACACACCTAGTATCAATGTTTATAATGTCCTACAGTAAACCAGCAGTACACACCTAGTATCAATGTTTATAATGTCCTACAGTAAACCAACAGTACACACCTAGTATCAATGTTTATAATGTCCTACAGTAAACCAACAGTACACACCTAGTATCAATGTTTATAATGTCCTACAGTAAACCAGCAGTACACACCGAGTATCAATGTTTATAATGTCCTACAGTAAACCAACTGTACAGCCCACCTAGTATCAATGTTTATAATGTCCTACAGTAAACCAACAGTACAGCCCACCTAGTATCAATGTTTATAATGTCCTACAGTAAACCAACAGTACACACCTAGTATCAATGTTTATAATGTCCTACAGTAAACCAGCAGTACACACCTAGTATCAATGTTTATAATGTCCTACAGTAAACCAACAGTACACACCTAGTATCAATGCTTATAATGTCCTACAGTAAACCAACAGTACACACCTAGTATCAATGCGTATAATGTCCTACAGTAAACCAACAGTACACACCTAGTATCAATGCTTATAATGTCCTACAGTAAACCAACTGTACAGCCCACCTAGTATCAATGTTTATAATGTCCTACAGTAAACCAGCAGTACACACCTAGTATCAATGTTTATAATGTCCTACAGTAAACCAACAGTACACACCTAGTATCAATGTTTATAATGTCCTACAGTAAACCAACAGTACACACCTAGTATCAATGTTGATAATGTCCTACAGTAAACCAACAGTACACACCTAGTATCAATGCTTATAATGTCCTACAGTAAACCAACTGTACACACCTAGTATCAATGCTTATAATGTCCTACAGTAAACCAACAGTACAGCACACCTAGTATCAATGTGTATAATGTCCTACAGTAAACCAACAGTACACATCTAGTATCAATGTGTATAATGTCCTACAGTAAACCAACAGTACACACCTAGTATCAATGTTTATAATGTCCTACAGTAAACCAACAGCACACACCTAGTATCAATGTTCATAATGTCATACAGTAAACCAACAGTACACACCTAGTATCAATGTTTATAATGTCCTACAGTAAACCAACAGTACACACCTAGTATCAATGTTCATAATGTCCTACAGTAAACCAACAGTACACACCTAGTATCAATGTTTATAATGTCCTACAGTAAACCAACAGTACACACCTAGTATCAATGTTTATAATGTCCTACAGTAAACCAACAGTACACACCTAGTATCAATGCTTATAATGTCCTACAGTAAACCAACAGTACACACCTAGTATCAATGCGTATAATGTCCTACAGTAAACCAACAGTACACACCTAGTATCAATGCTTATAATGTCCTACAGTAAACCAACTGTACAGCCCACCTAGTATCAATGTTTATAATGTCCTACAGTAAACCAGCAGTACACACCTAGTATCAATGTTTATAATGTCCTACAGTAACCAACAGTACACACCTAGTATCAATGTTTATAATGTCCTACAGTAAACCAACAGTACACACCTAGTATCAATGTTTATAATGTCCTACAGTAAACCAGCAGTACACACCTAGTATCAATGTTTATAATGTCCTACAGTAAACCAACAGTACACACCTAGTATCAATGTTTATAATGTCCTACAGTAAACCAACAGTACACACCTAGTATCAATGTTTATAATGTCCTACAGTAAACCAGCAGTACACACCCAGTATCAATGTTTATAATGTCCTACAGTAAACCAACAGTACACACCTAGTATCAATGCTTATAATGTCCTACAGTAAACCAACAGTACACACCTAGTATCAATGTTTATAATGTCCTACAGTAAACCAGCAGTACACACCTAGTATCAATGTTTATAATGTCCTACAGTAAACCAGCAGTACACACCTAGTATCAATGTTTATAATGTCCTACAGTAAACCAACAGTACACACCTAGTATCAATGTTTATAATGTCCTACAGTAAACCAACAGTACACACCTAGTATCAATGTTTATAATGTCCTACAGTAAACCAGCAGTACACACCGAGTATCAATGTTTATAATGTCCTACAGTAAACCAACTGTACAGCCCACCTAGTATCAATGTTTATAATGTCCTACAGTAAACCAACAGTACAGCCCACCTAGTATCAATGTTTATAATGTCCTACAGTAAACCAACAGTACACACCTAGGATCAATGTTTATAATGTCCTACAGTAAACCAGCAGTACACACCGAGTATCAATGTTTATAATGTCCTACAGTAAACCAACTGTACAGCCCACCTAGTATCAATGTTTATAATGTCCTACAGTAAACCAACAGTACACACCTAGTATCAATGTTTATAATGTCCTACAGTAAACCAACAGTACACACCTAGTATCAATGTTCATAATGTCCTACAGTAAACCAACAGTACACACCTATTATCAATGTTTATAATGTCCTACAGTAAACCAACAGTACACACCTAGTATCAATGTTCATAATGTCCTACAGTAAACCAACAGTACACACCTAGTATCAATGTTTATAATGTCCTACAGTAAACCAACAGTACACACCTAGTATCAATGCGTATAATGTCCTACAGTAAACCAACAGTACACACCTAGTATCAATGCTTATAATGTCCTACAGTAAACCAACTGTACAGCCCACCTAGTATCAATGTTTATAATGTCCTACAGTAAACCAACTGTACAGCCCACCTAGTATCAATGTTTATAATGTCCTACAGTAAACCAACAGTACACACCTAGTATCAATGTTTATAATGTCCTACAGTAAACCAACAGTACACACCTAGTATCAATGTTTATAATGTCCTACAGTAAACCAACAGTACACACCTAGTATCAATGTTCATAATGTCCTACAGTAAACCAACAGTACACACCTAGTATCAATGTTTATAATGTCCTACAGTAAACCAACAGTACACACCTAGTATCAATGTTTATAATGTCCTACAGTAAACCAACAGTACACACCTAGTATCAATGTGTATAATGTCCTACAGTAAACCAGCAGTACACACCTAGTATCAATGTTCATAATGTCCTACAGTAAACCAACAGTACACACCTAGTATCAATGTTTATAATGTCCTACAGTAAACCAACAGTACACACCTAGTATCAATGTTTATAATGTCCTACAGTAAACCAGCAGTACACACCCAGTATCAATGTTTATAATGTCCTACAGTAAACCAACAGTACACACCTAGTATCAATGCTTATAATGTCCTACAGTAAACCAACAGTACACACCTAGTATCAATGTTTATAATGTCCTACAGTAAACCAACAGTACACACCTAGTATCAATGTTTATAATGTCCTACAGTAAACCAACAGTACACACCTAGTATCAATGTTTATAATGTCCTACAGTAAACCAGCAGTACACACCGAGTATCAATGTTTATAATGTCCTACAGTAAACCAACTGTACAGCCCACCTAGTATCAATGTTTATAATGTCCTACAGTAAACCAACAGTACAGCCCACCTAGTATCAATGTTTATAATGTCCTACAGTAAACCAACAGTACACACCTAGTATCAATGTTTATAATGTCCTACAGTAAACCAGCAGTACACACCGAGTATCAATGTTTATAATGTCCTACAGTAAACCAACTGTACAGCCCACCTAGTATCAATGTTTATAATGTCCTACAGTAAACCAACAGTACACACCTAGTATCAATGTTTATAATGTCCTACAGTAAACCAACAGTACACACCTAGTATCAATGTTCATAATGTCCTACAGTAAACCAACAGTACACACCTAGTATCAATGTTTATAATGTCCTACAGTAAACCAACAGTACACACCTAGTATCAATGTTTATAATGTCCTACAGTAAACCAACAGTACACACCTAGTATCAATGTGTATAATGTCCTACAGTAAACCAGCAGTACACACCTAGTATCAATGTTCATAATGTCCTACAGTAAACCAACAGTACACACCTAGTATCAATGTTTATAATGTCCTACAGTAAACCAACAGTACACACCTAGTATCAATGTGTACAATGTCCTACAGTAAACCAGCAGTACACACCTAGTATCAATGTTCATAATGTCCTACAGTAAACCAACAGTACACACCTAGTATCAATGTTTATAATGTCCTACAGTAAACCAACAGTACACACCTAGTATCAATGTGTATAATGTCCTACAGTAAACCAGCAGTACACACCTAGTATCAATGTTCATAATGTCCTACAGTAAACCAACAGTACACACCTAGTATCATTGCTTATGTTAAGGCCATTGCACATACAAGAGTATTGGTTATAGTGCTGATGGACGGTGTACATTTTCCATTTCATTGTTTTTCTTATTTCTGTGGAGGTGTAGTAAAGAGCATAGAGGTAGTGTGGATCATATCAATGGTGAAATTGGTTCTATGTTGACCGTCAGGTGTAATTTCTGAGTACACTTGTACAGAGAAATACACCTCTAAATGTGTTTCCAGTGTTATCTGGAAGGCAACATGCTGTTGTGTCCTACATGAATACATCCTGTATGTGGTGAACTGTTGTTCTCCATCTTTAGTCAAGTCATGTGTGTGTCCAAACATGTAATGCTACTGTACGTGATGCACCTGTACTAATATTTGGAATCTAGTGTATATTCTGTACTAATATGTAAGTCGCTCTGGATAAGAGCGTCTGCTAAATGACTAAAATGTAAATGAAAATGTAAATATATAGAATCTAGTGAATATTCTGTAGTAATATATAAAATCTGGTATATTCTGTACTAATATATAGAATCTAGTGTATATTCTGTACTAATATATAGAATCTAGTGAATATTCTGTACTAAAATATAGAATCTAGTGAATATCCTGTACTAACATATAGAATCTAGTGAATATTCTGTACTAACATATAGAATCTAGTGAATATCCTGTACTAATATATAGAATCTAGTGTATATCCTGTACTAATATATAGAATGTAGTGTATATCCTGTACTAATATATAGAATCTAGTGTATATCCTGTACTAATATATAGAATCTAGTGTATATCCTGTACTAATATATAGAATCTAGTGTATATCCTGTACTAATATATAGAATCTAGTGTATATTCTGTACTAATATATAGAATGTAGTGTATATGCTGTACTAATATCTAGAATCTATTGTATATCCTGTACTAATATCTAGAATCTAGTATATATCCTGTACTAATATCTAGAATCTAGTGTATATCCTGTACTAATATCTAGAATCTAGTGTATGTCCTGTACTAATATCTAGAATCTAGTGTATATCCTGTACTAATATATAGAATCTAGTGTATATCCTGTACTAATATATAGAATCTAGTGTATATCCTGTACTGTACATGTTAAAGTGTATATCTTGTACTGTACGTGTTAAAGTGCATATCCTGTAGTAATATATAGAATCTAGTGTATATCCTGTACTGTACGTGTTAAAGTGTATATCCTGTACTGTGCGTGTTAAAGTGTATATCCTGTATGTGCAGCGGTCCATCTGGGCTGCATTAGTGTGTGCATGGGCCGTGTGAAATGCTCATCTGGTTTGCGCTGTGTTCGTGTGTGTGTGCCTGTGCATGCGTGTGTGTGTGCGTGTGCATGTGTGTGTGCCCTAGTTGGGAGTTGGCTGGAGATGAGGGGACCCTGAAGCCCAGAGGGATGGACAGAGTGGTGGAGAGAGAGAGAGAGAGAGAGAGAGAGAGAGAGAGAGAGAGAGAGAGAGAGAGAGAGAGAGAGAGAGAGGTGCGGTGCGGTGGAGAGAGAGCGGGTGAGAGAGCAGCCTGGTCACTAGAAACGCACGTTGATTTGGGACGTTTGAAAAGGTCCTGAGGACGTCCATACGCTCACCAAAACAACGATGCGACACCACTGGGCTCAAACTCACCACACTCAGAGCCAGAGCACGCTGCTTAGACAGCTGCACCACAGCAGTCCACAATGCTCTTGTAAGCACGGAGAGTACTTGATGACACTACATAAATGGAAACAGCACATTTTAAAAAATGTTTTCGTTTTATGCTTTTCCCAAACCATTGCCCTAAACTTAACCACTCTGAATTAAAACCTAAACTTAACCCTTTCAGTTGTTTCTGTTTAAACCCTGTTGCCAGGTGGAATTAATGGCTCAAAAATCGACGTTCATCCAATTACGTCAAATCCCGAAGTGAAACTATGAGATCAGGTTGCAGCGAGAGATAGATAGGGAGGATTGAGGGTGAGGGAAAGAGAGAGAGGTGACGGAGATAGACGGACAGAAATAGGGAGTGAGTGAGTGAGTGAGTGAGTGAGTGAGTGAGTGAGTGAGAGAGAGAGCCCAGACAGGCTGTTGACATTGACTCGTCCTAACACTTCACCAGTCATGTGAAAGATGCTCCTGCAGGAGGGGAGGAGGGGTCACAGAGCAGACTCACTGCCTCACAGCTACAAAAGCACCGTCATTCTGTGTGTGTGTGTCCTGTGCATTTAGCTGTGTATACCATTACCTACTACACTATACATGTGTCTGGTCATGTGTTCATAACAGTATGTGTATACTTAGGCTACTTATTTGTGTGCATCTGATCTACCTTCCTGCAAATACAGGCCCTTGCCCTGTGACCTATGGTCAGTAACTCCGTTCTGTGCAGGAGGACAGGAGGCATGTAGCCATGCATGGTGCCTCTCACTGTGTCTCTGCCCCTGTCTGGGGCCCCAGAGGTCTTGTGCCAAGCTGTAGGCAGCTCTGCTCCATCCCTGGATCTGGGCAGCCCCATAGGCACAGCTTCTGGGATCAGTGTTGGCACACGTGTCACTTCCACATGTCACTCTGTGTCTCTCTGTCCGTCCGCCCGTCTGTTCCTCAGTTTGACTTATCTCTTATTTTCTGTTGATGGGAAACAGGGAATAAATCTGCATTCTTTTGGTTGGAAAATGAGAAATGTCCCCCCAGGTGTGTGTGTGTGTGTGTGTGTGTGTGTGTGTGTGTGTGTGTGTGTGTGTGTGTGTGTGTGTGTGTGTGTGTGTGTGTGTGTGTGTGTGTGTGTGTGTGTGTGTGTGTGTGTGTGTGTGTGTGTGTTAATGTGTGGTAGTGAGGGAGGAACAAGGTGAGGGAGGGGGATAGAGAGATGAAGTGCTTTGATGATGGTGATGTTGCCTCTATCTCACAGTTGGTATGAATGATTTCTGTGTGATTGGACCGCATCTCAAACTCCAGGGGTTCTTTTATCTACTTTCTCACTTATTTATTTATCAATCTATCTCCCCTTTCAGCCAGAGCCCATCTATGTCTATTTACCGGCATTGCACAGTGCTTTTTTTTGATTAGGCTGTTAAAATCAGTGGATGGATGTGTCCTTTTATTCTGAATAGAGTGTACGGAATGATTGATATCGGAGTGTACGGAATGATTGATATCCATAATTGGGAGGTTTTAGACCAGAGAGAGAACAATGTTACGGATAATGGCTTTTAATAGTGGTAACTTGTTGAGAATAGAGTGCTCTCTGAAAAGACTAAATATGATTTGTTTGGTTTCTCAGAGCAATTGAGCAATAATTGAAATACTGGCTCTGACCTAGAAAAAAATAAACAAAGTTGACATAAAAATTCTGAAATTATTAACGTTATATATGAATTCCTTAATGTGGATTTTGGGATACGTGCTGCAATATTTATTTTCTATCCGTGTTAGTTCCACTAGTTGTACTGGCGTTTTTAGTTTTGCTGTGAAATTATTCCACAATAGCAGTTAGCATTTGTATTACCGTGTTATAGTGCTTCCTTCCATTGTTCATTCAGTATGTCATTAAACAGACAAAAACGGACTTGAAAGGTAGAGTGAGTGGGCATTGATATTTGGAATTAAATCCCCAATCAATGTGAAAAACATTGAACTAGCTTCAAACGTTTCAGATTGAGTGGACCTGCTGTGAAAATGCTAACTGTTGTGCCGCAGTTCTCCCCGTGGTTGGCAACACAGCCGTAGCGACGCTATGTCCATTATGCCCTGCTTTCCAAAGACATTTTTTATGTTTTGTCCCTCAGATTAGTGTCAGCTAAAGAAACACTTTTATATTTCATAGCAAAAATAATTACTTGAGTATGGGCTAACGACTGTATTGTATTTACACGGCTTCATCTTGTATACCTCACTTCCCTAAGTAGTTATTTTTTGACAGAATAATGTCCAGTTGTAATTTTTGTTGTAACAAATGATTTATTTTTTATATTTTTTTTATAATATCCTGTCTTTTAACCTATCACCTTGACACTGCAGGGTGGGACTATTTTCAGTCCGGCAATTACTTTGAATCAAACCGGTGTTTAAACCTTTAAACCTGAAATGGGTCCTTTCAAGGCAAGACCATGTTTCGCGTAAGGAGACGTGAGAGAGGTTGAGATGTCACAATCAAATCATGTCATGACCACTGCACCGCGCTCACGTGCACTAGCTCTCCAGCACGCCGCCATGGCAACCAGAAACACATGGCATGCTTCGTTTGGTTCTGGTGCAAGGCAGTACCACCCTCCCACCGGCTTCCACTCCACTTCACTCCACCCAACCCCAGCCAGGGAGGGAGTAGGGATATTGAGCTGTGTACGTCTACCTACTGCACTTGTTAACCGCCTGGCAACCGGCCATGCACTCACTCTGAGGTGAGGTATCAGAGGAGGGCAACGAGGGCAAAGCTTGTTAAAAGTTCATCCCTTTTGCTTGGCTTGTAACAGGTTGTGTGTCTGGGTGTAGGTCTGTCTCAACAGGGTTTTTAGTTTCATGAGATTCAGTCAAATGTTTTTCAAATCAGGAAAAGACAGACAGGGGTATGTGGACTAAGAGGTGGGGCTCAGTGGTAAAGCCAAACGGCAGTTGCAACACAACTGTTTCAACTCTAACTTGACCCTTATTAAAATGATGAATCTGGCCCTGAGCTTCTCTGACTGATTTTTACAGTTAAAAAGATAGTCGAGGCAAAAGTTATATTACAGGTATAACAGGTGGACGGTCTGTCTGATATTTTGCTAATCTTTCCCAGGTCATTATATTGTGGAGAGAGGGTTAAAGAACCAAGCTTGTTAGACCATGACATATTTGTTCATCTTAAGATGTGTGTTTGGTTTGGTTAGTTGCAAGAAATATTGGTCTCTATTAAATATTTGCAGGCTTATACACTGAGTGTACAAAACGTTAGGAACACCTTCCTAATATTGAGTTGCACCCCCTTTTGCCCTCAGAACAGCCTCAATTCGTCGGGTCATGGACTCTACAAGGTGTCAAAAGCGTTCCACAGGGATGCTGGCTCATGTTGACTTCAATGCTTCCCACAGTTGTGTCAAGTTGGCTGGATGTCCTTTGGGTGATGGACCATTCTTGATATACATGGGAAACTGTTGAGTGTGTAAAATCCAGCAATGTTGCAGTTCTTGACACACTCAAACCGGTGCACCCGGCACCTACTACCATACCCCGTTCAAAGGCACTTAAATCCTTTGTGTTGCCCATTCACCCTCTGAATGGCAGAATATACACAATCCTCAAGGCGTAAGCATCCTCCTTTAACCTCTCCTCCTCTTTATCTACACTGATTGAAGTGGATTTAAAAAGTGACATCAATAAGGAATCAGAGCTTTCACCTGGATTCACCTGGTCAGTCATGGAAAGAGCAGGTGTTCCTAATGTTTTGTACACTCTGTGTATGTCATAGGCTGTAAAATATGTTCATATTTTTAGTTTCAGTCAACTGTTTGATTCAGACATGCCCTCTTGACATTTGACTATTAACATTGGTATCAAAGTCAAAGCAAAAGGGCATGTGCAACCATGGGCTGCATCTGCATGTTGGCAGGAATAGAAAAAAAAGTCAGATTCTAGTAATTATTTTTACTTTCTAGTGGGGTGGCTGGCTGCAATATATGTTAAAATATAATGCTCTGTTTGTCCTTAGTTTCATCTTGTAATATTGCTGGAAAAAGTACACAATTGGTTATTACTGTAAATGGCACCAAATGGTACAGTACTTCTTGTTTGACGGAATTCCAAATCATTTTACCCTGCCATCTCTAAGCAGGCCTAATTATGGCAACCTACTTATACAAATATGTGACGGTAAAATAAAACAACATAACGATGCATTTATTAACATGTCATAACAACTGATGCAGGCTGCAAGCTGCTCTGTACTAAACAAATAACCCTGCGCCTGTGCCTATACACCATCCTCTCCAAATCGAAGCCCTAAATCCATTATCAGAGTGTGTAGCCTAATCAGTACCAACGCAGACGTCTTCATCTGCTTCGACATCCGTCGCGGAGTCATTTATCACACCGCGAGGCAACTCATGGGTGACCCTTAAATTATTACTCATATAGCGCTAGATATACATACTGATTAGACGCAGCAGGGGGAACACTGGGTCTTTACATCGACTGACTGCGAGAAGGGGGAGACGCTCCATCGCGCGCAGGACAGAAATATACACGTAGACCCGGAGACCTCTCCGTTCTTTTGAAAATACAAAATAGCCACCTTGCTTGTACCGTCGGCGGTCGGAAGAGTGTGAGAAAGTGCCTTTCCTTCGGTCGTTTTGTTTCGTCAATGAGACTGACGTTTACGGAGCCAGTGGGTTCTCTCGGCGCAAACAGGCTACTACAATCGTAACTCGATCTCCCCCTGTTTTGTGTCGTCCGTGGTTGGTAGGGTCCTCAGTAGTTACACATGTGTGGTTCTCACTGCTGGACGGCTTCATGCTCGAATCCTCTGCTTCTTTCACTGCGCAGTCCTCTACTGTTGAGTGATCAGACTGTCTTCACTGTTATTCCAGAGCAGTGAATATCTGTCAACAGCCCGTCGGCGACATTGGTATGTTTTATATTTCCATTGAGCTACGGGACTATCCTATCGTTTTGAAATAGCTGGAGTGAGAGTTGTGTTTGCCAGAACCTTTGTTTTACCAC
Source organism: Salmo trutta (assembly GCF_901001165.1). NCBI lineage: Eukaryota > Metazoa > Chordata > Actinopteri > Salmoniformes > Salmonidae > Salmo > Salmo trutta. The sequence continues at coordinate 11,195,584 of NC_042960.1, forward strand.
CGACTATTCCATTCAGAGAACAGCGACGCATTCCCTAGAAGTTGGAGCATCGTTTGGTGAAGTTTTGACACACCGATACCGAACAACAATGGGATTCTAATCGGACAAATCCACACCAGGTAGGGCCCTAAACTGTACTGTCATGTTGTAATTTCTTCATTTTAATATTGTCCAAATGATAAACACGTTTATTAGCCGGGTATTGGTTTGGCTCGTGTTTGCTTCCTGTGAGAGTTGTTGATAAATTACGCGCCGTTCGTTTTTTTTTGTACAAGCGCTTGACATGAAAGGTGCCATAGAAATATCCCATTTAATATGTTTGAGGTACCGTCCGTAGCGTATATGTCTGTTGTGTATTGTGAAACTTCTGAACTACTTTGATCAGGATAAACTGGCATATGTGCATTTTATTCGATTACGCATTGTTGGACGCATTAAAATAGTTCACCTGGCGTGTGCACACGTGCTTAAAATAAGCTCAATTTTTTAAAATATAAATTGCATTTTGATTGCGTACAGCTGAAGGCCTACAGTAATTTTACGTTGTATTTAATCCATCCACACAACTATATGTCATGTAAAAAAAATAATATTCAGCTCTCTGACATTGTTGCTATTTCGCAAACTTGGGAGACATTGCTGCCATGTATGAGTGCTATTGTTGTGGCTCATGTAGATGTATTCAGTCCTTTAACTTTTCTGCCAGGGTTAGTTTGTATCAGATGCTCTTTGGCGTTAATCAGACAAATGTATAAAATGGAAAAAATAATACATCGTTGTCTTCCTTCTCTACGAATGCGACAAATACATGATATGCAGCTCCACTGTATTATTAATACACTGTATCATTACGGTTTATATGGGACCTTTCGAAACACATAACAGTACACTGTAAAGCTTTCAGTTTGTCATCATTTCTGGGCATACGGTGTTGGTTATCCATAACGTGTGTTTCTTTATTATAAGGGACTGGCTTCGTCCTCTCACTGGCTCCTTAAAGCTGTAGCTTGACAGATTTATCTCCGTATAAGTAGTCTAAGGGCTCTATTCAATATGTATCGCTGAAGCGTTACAGATCGCGGATATAAATATACAAGTCATTTACATTGAGCTAACACATGCAGCGTTTACCGTGAATGCAGGAACTTTGCCTTTAATTGTCAATTGCGCTATAAAGCGGCTCTTCAGCGTTACTGATTGAATATAGACCCTTGTCTTTATCCAACGGGGATGCCAACAATGCGATATAATAGAATACGCTACCGGTATACCAAAATATTTGAAAAGCTTCCAGTTCACATTCATTTTAAAAAGGACTATGAATCATGTCGTTGTCCCTTAGATAGACATGGTGCAGAGTGTGTAGTGTGTGATTTGGCTCACTTCTTTGCCCTTCTTTTCCCCGGAGGCACTGAGCCTGGGGGTCCCTTTAGCCCACAGCAGAATTAAAATGTTCCGTAATTCCCATTCATTTGAATGTAACCCCCAGGTTAGGCTATTTTAAGATATGGGGTGGAACATTGTTTCAGGGGAATATTGGTTAAAGAAACAGCAGACCCGTAACAATGATTTATTAGACAATCAACATATACTTTATTACACATCGGAAACACCAGATTAAAGTGTAACGCTATCAAACATGTTGTAGTTATTTCAGTACATAGAGACTGTTTTCGGTTTTTCTTAAAGGTCAACACTGTCACTTTGCAGTTGTAGATTATTTCAATGAGTTGCATAATGTTCTGTTTCATCTTGTTCTTAGAATCAGCACACCACCTTTAGTAAGTAGAAATAGGGACACACACACGCTAGCATTTTCCATACAACATTTGTTTTAATTCCATTCTCAATTTATTTTAAACATTGTAAAATTAGGTTGCACTCTTCTCTTTTTTATTTGTTTATAAATCAACTATTTATAGTGGCTGACTCCAGTAGGTTCAGACCGGTGCCCTCTAAACAGCCTGGACATGGTGCAGACAGCCGGTGTAGGGGAAAACAGCCGAGGTATCTTCATGTCCTGTAATTGCGGCTGAAAAATGAGGCTGAAGATAGAGGCCGACGAAAGATTCCTGGATCCTCCTAAATAGGCGTTTGTTTAAACGGGGACTGGGCCGTGTGGAGTTTAACCAGGCTATAATCTGGCACCGCATAGAGAGATTTCATACACAGTTCAACTATTACAGTTCAGTCTGGTGTGTTTCTCGGAGAGAGAAAGAGGCCAGATAGTTGTTCCGTTCTGTTCAAGCTGTCTCTCATTTTCACTCAGGTATTGTACATCTTTTGTGGTATTTTTTGCTTAATTTTTTTCAAATAATTGTGCTTACTTTCATTGTGCGAGGAAATTTTATATTCTTTTTGATAACCTAACCTAATTTCTGTGTGGCCATACTTTGGTTTGTAGCCAGCCGGTCTTCTGAGCAGGCACAGAGATCCTGCCGTTCTTCTGAGTAGGCACAGGGAGCCTGCCGGTCTTCTGAGCAGGCACAGGGGTCCTGCCGTTCTTCTGAGCAGGCACAGGGGTCCTGCCGGTCTTCTGAGCAGGCACAGGGGTCCTGCCGTTCTTCTGAGCAGGCACAGGGCTGTTGTTGGGCAGACAACGGGGTTGTCGTACAGTGTAAACGCATCTGTTTGGTTTAGTGTAGTCTACACCCAGCCTACTTAACGTATGGCACTGGCATCCACATACAGGACTGCTATGCATCCTCTAGATGTGTCCTCTAGATGTGTCCTCTAGATGCCTGCTGGATGTCATTTGATCCTGTGACCCTTCAATTATATAACTGAAATTGTTGCAAAGGGGAACTGTATGATTAGGCTAGGTAATCAAGAACCACAATGAAAGATATTTAATTGCCTTTTAGTGAGGAAATTGCTGTATTTAAATTCCGCCCTAAACAATAACCTTTAAGACCAATATTTTGAAGGTAATAAGCAAAAGTTAGTTTGTGAAAAACGAAAATAAATGTATATTATTTATGTCTAGATTTGAGGATCGGAACATGATGTATTTGACACACCTTCTTTGCAGAATGTATTATTTTTATGAAACCGCCCCTGGTAGGCCTTTTACAGACGAATGTTTCTATTGCTGCGAAACAAATGGTTCCCGGGTGGGTGGAGGGTGGTGAGGTGGGGTGGGGTGGAGAGCTGTGAGGTGGGGTGGAGCGGGGTGGAGTGGGGTGAGGTGGGGTGGGGTGAGGTGGAGTGGGGTGGGGTGGGGTGAGGTGGGGTGGGGTGAGGTGGAGTGGGGTGGAGTGGGGTGGAGTGGGGTGAGGTGGGGTGGAGCGGGGTGGGGTGAGGTGGAGCGGGGTGGAGTTGGGTGAGGTGGGGTGGACCGGGGTGGAGCGGGGTGAGGTGGGGTGGAGTGGGGTGAGGTGGGGTGGAGTGGGGTGGGCGGGTCAATTTCATTTGAAGTGCAGTCGTAATCAATTTCTGACGTAGCTTGGTGCACTAGGGGACGTCGATCTCCCATGTCCAAAAAATGTGATTTTATTAGTTCACATTAACTCTCAGATGATTGATGGGATCACTTTGGAGATCTGAGGTTTCATTTGTTACTCATACGTAGCCAGTGATTCTTTAAAACCCTCGTGACAGGGCCTTTGGTGGCGGTTGTGCGGGGTACTTTGGAAGGAGAGAAGGCATCATTTGTTACTATAACGATGTTAATAAAGTCCCGTTTGGCCGTCGTGATCCCCACTCTAAAAGCATGCCCAGGTGTGACCGGTTGAAAGACGGTTGCCACTTGTCATTCTGATCACATCAACAGTGTGTGTTCTTATTCAGAGGAGTAGGCGTTACTTCCCTGTGTGCACCAGATGGTTCATTCTGTGTAAATATAGCCTCTAATTCATTTTTCAGTGACATATTGAAGTGTTAATTCTGTCAAATGTGCCTAAGTTTCATTAATACTATCGGATCAATGCCGTTTGAACAGAAGACCCGGTACTTCACCTCAGAGGCTTGCCAAACGATAGGGCAAGAGAGAGACGTAGAGGCCTGGAGTAGAGAATCCCTCCTCTCCTTAGACAGACGGTGGCCATGGTATAGCAACCATGAAAACTGAAGCGAGGCCCAGGTAGAGCGACAGATGTATAGAAGAGCAGGGAGTAAGGGAATAGCCACCAAGGGCATGCACAAGGCTGATTCACCAGCAGCTTGTTAAGTGTGGTGCGTGAGCAGTGCAGCAGAGGAGAGGAGTGGCGGCACCAAGCGCCACACTCTGCCTGGAATAGCGTGTTTCATTGGAGCAGGGCTCATTGCAGCCCAGCCATGCTGAAACGGGGGAGGGTCGGAGGTGAGGAGGAGGGGAGGGACGAGGAGAGGGGGGAGAGGAGAGGCTCCCTTCCGCCACGGGCAAGCAGTGCACAGTGCACACCAGCCCCAGCCAAGCTCCCGAGCAGCTCCCAGCTCACTAAGTTGAGTGGTGAAGTGGTGCAGTGGTGGAGTGGTGAAGTGGTGGCGTGGTGGCGTGGTGGAACGAGGAAAGGGAAAGGGAGGAACAGCTCCTCTGTCTGTGACTTTGTCAATCACAACATATCACAGGGAGAGATTGGAGAGGGGAAAGGTGAATGTTTGTGATTTAGTGAAGCCCCCCCATTTATTTAATATGCACACAAGCACACACACACACACACACACACACACACACACACACACACACACACTTCCTCCCCCCACACACACACCTCCTCCCCCTGACACATCCCCCCCACCCTCCCTCCCTCCCTCCCACTCTTCGAGGGAGGCAATTTGTTATGATAGCAGCATGTGAACCTTAATGAAAGGCAGCTGTGTGTGGGGATGTTATTCTGGCCCAGTGAACCCCCCCCCCCCCCCAAACACACACACACACACACTCCTCAATACACTTGCTAAAACACATTTATGTATTGCTCTGTTGCCAGTCCGATGGCGATGGCTGCTGATGCAATGAACAGCACTACAGAGAGTCAGTGTATTATTAGAGTGGAAACCCCTCTGTGTGTCTCTGTAATGATGCACAAGCATACACACACACACACACACACACACACACACACACACACACACACACACACACACACACACACACAAGCACCCAGACCCTTTGTATGTTTTCTATTTTCTTTTCCCTTTTGAAAAACATGTTCTCTCTCTCCACCTCTCTTTATAGAAGGTGAAGGTGCGGAGTACTTCAAAGGGATTAACGCACACACACACACATACACACACGCACACACGCACACAAATACACACACACACACACACCTGGCTCTATCGTTTTTCCCCGTGTCCAACTCCAACCACCAGATTTATTTTGCCCTTCCTAACATCAGCCAATTGTCTTTCCCTATGAACCTCACTAAAATATTAATGGACTCCTCCCTTTCCAGGCACTAGGCTTTGACGGCATTATGTCAGCGTCTAAAATTATGATGGATTTTTTGTTGTTGTTGCCATCTCTGATACATGTAGGCTCACTGTAAACACACGTTGTTTCACAATATCTCAAAATGTAGGATCATTTATTGGGGGCTCTGGTACATGTAGGCTCACTGTAAACACACGTTGTTTCACAATATCTCAAAATGTAGGATCATTTATTGGGGGCTCTGATACATGTAGGCTCACTGTAAACACACGTTGTTTCACAATATCTCAAAATGTAGGATCATTTATTGGGGGCTCTGGTACATGTAGGCTCACTGTAAACACACGTTGTTTCACAATATCTCAAAATGTAGGATCATTTATTGGGGGCTCTGATACATGTAGGCTCACTGTAAACACACGTTGTTTCACAATATCTCAAAATGTAGGATCATTTATTGGGGGCTCTGATACATGTAGGCTCACTGTAAACACACGTTGTTTCACAATATCTCAAAATGTAGGATCATTTATTGGGGGCTCTGGTACATGTAGGCTCACTGTAAACACACGTTGTTTCACAATATCTCAAAATGTAGGATCATTTATTGGGGGCTCTGATACATGTAGGCTCACTGTAAACACACGTTGTTTCACAATATCTCAAAATGTAGGATCATTTATTGGGGGCTCTGGTACATGTAGGCTCACTGTAAACACACGTTGTTTCACAATATCTCAAAATGTAGGATCATTTATTGGGGGCTCTGGTACATGTAGGCTCACTGTAAACACACGTTGTTTCACAATATCTCAAAATGTAGGATCATTTATTGGGGGCTCTGGTACATGTAGGCCCACTGTAAACACACGTTGCACAATATCTCAAAATGTAGGATCCTTTATTGGGGGCTCTGGTACATGTAGGCCCACTGTAAACACACGTTGTTTCACTGTGGAGTTATGTGGTTGGTTGGACAAAGATAGTTTGACAACAACTGTTACATGTAAAATATGGTTCAAACATACGTTTCTTCCAGAAGTTTGCCGAATCTCTTATGTTAGATGGAACCATATGGTTTGATGTGAAATGGAAATGGGGTCTGTGAACCAACAATGAATAGAGATCTGGAGGTGTGAAAGTGTGTTCGGTGCGAAAACAAAAATAAAAGATGTACTCTTTCCGTTGGCTCGACAATGCTCAATCCCGCTCACTCTGTCCCTGAATTTGATGGTGTTTGGAACACAACATCCTGGTTCTCCCTTGCAGAATGCCTGCTTTGGTGCTTACTTTTGTGCTATTAAAGTGTTGCAAAATGCTATTGTCAATTCTTATTGTTACCTGCTTAAAAATATTTAAAAACCCAATTTCATAAATCCCTTTTTCAATACAAACAGAATTGATGAAAAAGCTGTAACAGAATATTAGACATGCTGTACAGCTCTTAAGACACGACTTATTGACATATTATGTCAGTGGACCATCCATGTACCACCAGCCAATGGCCATATTGGCACACATTAGAGGAACGCTCAATTGGAGTTGAGACATTGACCCTCGGCAGTGAGCGGTCTATGCCAGTTACTTGCTGTGATGGGGATGTAATGAGGTGTGTGTGTGTGTGTGCGTGAGTGTGTCTGGACGCCAGTGAGGGCAGTGGGCAGGATGGGGCTGCCCAGACTCCGACTCCTGGATCATTTGTCCTGAACCTTCCCCCCTTACCTTCCTCCCCACACGCCATACCTCACCTCCAGGCTCCCCACACACCATACCTCACCTCCGGCTCCCTACACGCCATACCTCACCTCCAGGCTCCCCACACGCCATACCTCACCTCCGGCTCCCTACACGCCATACCTCACCTCCGGCTTCCCCACACGCCATACCTCACCTCCGGCTCCCTACACGCCATACCTCACCTCCGGCTTCCCCACACGCCATACCTCACCTCCGGCTCCCCAGACGCTATATCTCACCTCCGGCTCCCCACACTTCCTCCAGCTGGGGAGGGATGATGTATGCCTTCAAACATTCATGATGGATGCATAGTGTGTTGCTCCACTGCGTGTGTGTGTCGCTCCACTGTGTGTGTGTCGCTCCACTGCGTGTGTGTCGCTCCACTGCATGTGTGTGTCGCTCCACTGTGTGTGTGTGTGTGTGTCGCTCCACTGCGTGTGTGTGTCGCTCCACTGCGTGTGTGTCGCTCCACTGCGTGTGTGTCGCTCCACTGCGTGTGTGTGTGTCGCTCCACTGTGTGTGTGTCGCTCCACTGCGTGTGTGTCGCTCCACTGCGTGTGTGTGTTGCTCCACTGTGTGTGTGTGTGTGTGTGTGTGTGTCGCTCCACTGTGTGTGTGTGTGTTTCTCCACTGTGTGTGTGTGTGTCGCTCCACTGTGTGTGTGTCGCTCCACTGCGTGCGTGTCGCTTCACTGCGTGTGTGTGTCGCTCCACTGCGTGTGTGTGTCGCTCCACTGCGTGTGTGTGTGTGTGTGTGTGTTGCTCCACTGCGTGTGTGTGTGTCGCTCCACTGTGTGTGTTGCTCCACTGTGTGTGTGTCGCTCCACTGTGTGTGTGTCGCTCCACTGTGTGTGTGTGTCGCTCCACTGTGTGTGTGTGTCGCTCCACTGCGTGTGTGTGTCACTCCACTATGTCTGTGTGTCACTCCACTGTGTTTGTGTCACTCCACTCTGTGTGTGTCGCTCCACTGTGTGTGTGTCGCTCCACTGCGTGTGTGTCGCTCCACTGTGTTTGTGTCGCTCCACTGCGTGTGTGTGTCACTCCACTGCGCGTGTGTGTCGCTCCACTGCGCATGTGTGTGTGTGTGTGTGTGTGTGTCGCTCCACTGTGTGTGTGTGTCGCTCCACTGTGTGTGTGTGTGTGTGTGTCGCTCCACTGTGTGTGTGTGTCGCTCCACTGTGTGTGTGTGTGTGTGTGTGTGTGTGTGTGTGTGTGTCGCTCCACTGTGTGTGTGTGTCGCTCCACTGTGTGTGTGTGTGTGTTTGTCCCTCCGCTGCTCTGTTGCCTCGGGGGTCTCCTGGTTATGTGTGCGGTCATGAGTATCATCTGTGAGATAGCGCGAGTTCCACCATTATTCATTGACCCTCCAGCGTCAAGCAGAACATGTACCATTCCCCAGCTGTTGCATTTATTAATCCCAACGGTTAAAGATGTACGACATGTACATCCTTTACTCAAAGATCTAGTGGTGTATCTCTCCCAAGTGTCTGGGATGTACAATAAGATAAATAATAATAATAATAATGATAATTGAAAATGTAAAGAATTTTCATCGTTTTTTGTGTTATGGTTGAGGTGATGTTGCTTTGTCGTCTTTACTGTTTGAAATGGAACATGTATATATAGACCTCTTAATGGCTGACTTCTGTATTTTCGTGACTGATGTTTCCTCATAGTACAGTATGCCAAATGTGCTTTCCTCACACCGCCCTGCTCCATTCGCTTACCATGCTCCCTCCGTAACCATTTCTGATTGGCTGCTGGTCTTCCTCATGCCCAATATTCCGTCAGGCGCGTAGGATAGGTCAGCTCAACACCATGTGACCTAGCCCCTATTCTGCCTTACCTGTTTAAAATGAGGGCGCTGCTCGGCCACAGAGGAACCCCGCTGAGCAACTTGTGTACAGTCACAGGAGTACTGTACTGAATATGAGTAGCCTACAGTCATGGCAATACTGTATATGAAAAAAGCTATCTGTGAGTGACTGATTAAAAAACGCTTTGGACAAGAGCTCAGCTTGAAGGTAATGAAGTGATTATTCTCTCTGTAATTTGAATGTAATGTCTTAGTTTCAGACACCAGATACCCTGCGTGTTCTTTGATATATGGTGCTATTGATTTGAATGTGCTCATGTAGGCTCGAAGAATTGACGATAATATCGTGTTTAAAAATAGGCCCGAGAAATTTCCTCTGACATTCAGTAATTGAAAATGGCGATTTCCCTTTCAGCATGGCTGATATTACAGTAGTCTTGTGGAGACGTGATGCTTTGAAGCGTAGCTTCTCTTGTTTATGCCTGCTTTTAATCTCTCTGAACTCTACCTTTTCCTTTTCACAGCAGAGATATGTTTGACCTGTGTGTTTTCTTCTGTGCTGTGTTTTACTCCTGCAACGTTATTTCTCGTACATACCTGGCTTGTTCTTTCACTCAGCAGAGCAGATCTTTTTTGACCGGCGTGTCGCTGCTCTGTGCTGGCATTTTTCACGTTCCACATCTTGCTCTCCCGTATCTCTGCCCATGTCGCAATCTATATTTTATGAACGCTGCAGTAAATAAACGGTTGGTCATGAACACAAACATGAACCGTGTTTCCCCCCATGGTTTTCCTACAGTCAGGGGGAGGAGGAGGAGGAGGAGGGGGGGGGGGGGGGGTCACAGAACGGTGAAGCAGACTTGTTTCTCTTGTTTGGATCAAGCTATCGTTCTTCTCTTTTCTTTGTGGCTGAGCCTGGGTCTGAATCAGCCATTCAGTTCAGTGGGAGCCAGGGCCGGAGCTGAGGCTAACCCACCCTACGCTTTTTGGAGAGAGATCAACATTCCTACAAAGTCCAGCTTTGTGGCCAGAATGAGTAGAGTAGACTGAGACTGAGACGCTGTAACCTCTTCAGACCAAAGCCGAGCCAGCCAGGAACAGACATGTTCATTAAAGTGGCAATAGATTGGGGGGTGATTTCACCCCTCTCTTTCTCATGTGCACACACGCACACAGACACAGTCAAACACACACACACATTATCCACTATCCGGACTACATGTTTCTAGTGATGGGGGGGCGATACAATTACATATTGGGATATAATATATTATAATATATTGGCAGTATCACAATATTATTTTTGCGGTAGTTGGCTGTACCTGCACCAAAATTCCAGTATTTTTCCTTCATGGTTTGTTCTCCATCTTCTTTATAAATAGGGAGCCAGTAGTATGTTTTGAGTACTTTTATTTCCCTGACTGATCAAGACTCGTTTTCTCATGGTCTCTGTTGATTCTCTGCAGCAGACATATGGTGCGCAATATGTTTGGAACATCGAATGGCAATACATATCGTATTGGCGTCTAAGTATCCTGATAGTATTGTACCGTGAGATCCCTGACAATTCCAACCGTACATGTTTCCTCAAGTGCTCCTTCCCTGTTGTCGTTATAACGACCGACCATTCCAGTTGAGCCAAAGTGATCATGGCAGGTGTAAATAGAGGATGTATCCCAAATGGCACCCTGTTCCCTATGTAGAGCACTACTTTTCACTAGCGGGCCCACAGGAGTGCACTATATAGGTACTAGGGTGCCATTTGGGACACAGAGAGAAGAATGTGACCCTTTGCTCTCGTTGAGAATGAGTTGTTTATACATGTTCTTGGATTGGGTTGGTTTTTAGCAATTACAGAGAAAATGGTTTGAAAATATTTATTTTGCCATTGTGGTTAGATTAGCTTTGTGTGATTAGGCTACATTTAAATTATTTTGCTCAGCTGTTTTGGAGAGTGTGCATGGATTAAATGAATGAATCATTTTTTATATATAAAAAATAGGCCTACTGCACGCATACTGTTTTGATCTCTGTTGCAGTCTTCTACAATTTGTAGTCTGCAGTAATTTATTAGCGTTATTATTACTGAGAGAACTCCAGAACTGTTTATATGGGTTCACATGAGCCCAGGTTTGTTAATGGCAATGGGAGCCATTTTTGGAGAGCTTTCATTTACGTGTGTTTGACTTCAGTTTATGGGCGCTTTCAGTTGGAATTCAACATCCCACACATTTTATCCGTTTAGAATTTTCTGCAGCACCACAAAGATATAGAATTGCACTCTTCCTCAAGTCTAGATGGGGTGGATTGGCACGCAGGTATCATTTTATGTCTGTGCCCAATGGGAATGGGAATGAGGCTTTGCTTCTGATTGATCATAGGCAAATCAAATGTCACCTGGCTCGGAGTGGTGTGCTTCTCAAGTACTGAATTTGGCAAGGAGATTCTGCTGCTGTCGGTGAAGAGGATGTGTGTGTGTGTGTGTGTGTGTGTGTGTGTGGATAAGAAGGGAAATAGAAAACGAAACGAACGACACTTGAAAGAAATAATGAAGGTTATTGAAATGGAGTGTAATACATCTTGCATATTGAGCCTCGCTACTTGTTAAATTGACAGGCCCTAACCAGAAAGAAATTTGCCTGATGGATGATTTGGGGCCGTCTAATGGCTACAAGCACTTGAAAAATGAAACCATCGACCCATCCGCTCCTCAAGTTTTCCATAGTCTTAATGAGAACGAGTGGTTAGGAAAGAGAGAGAGGTGGAGGGGGGAAATGAAAAACTAAACTCTGGCAGCTAAGCTAACTCTGGCAGCTAGGCTAACTCTGGCAACTAGGCTAACTCTGGCAACTAGGCTAACTCTGGCAGCTAGGCTAACTCTGGCAACTAGGCTAACTCTGGCAACTAGGCTAACTCTGGCAGCTAGGCTAACTCTGGCAACTAGGCTAACTTTGGCAACTAGGCTAACTCTGGCAGCTAGTCTGGCAGCTAGGCTAACTCTGGCAACTAGGCTAACTCTGGCAGCTAGTCTGGCAACTAGGCTAACTCTGGCAGCTAGGCTAACTCTGGCAGCTAGGCTAACTCTGTCAGCTAGGCTAACTCTGGCAACTAGGCTAACTCTGGCAGCAAGGCTAACTCTGGCAGCAAGGCTAACTCTGGCAGCAAGGCTAACTCTGGCACCTAGGCTAACTCTGGCAGCTAGGCTACATGTGTGTTTCAGTTAAACTTGAAATGTTGGACAGGTCTCCCAGTGGTATAATATAATAACACACGGGTGGGGAAGGTGTATTTTTCATAACCATACCTCCTTATCCCACCAATTCAGATGGAAAATATGAAAAATGCAACCCTTAAGTTTGATTATAAACACACCATACCAGCTTTTTTTTTTGTCTGTTAAAATACATTTAGAAGTGACTTTCCTAAAACAGAAAATGTTGTCTATGCATAACCATATGGGAATTAGTTTTAAAGCTCCCTGCTAGTTCCGTTCCCACAGAAAGTGTGATCAAACAATGGTTCCAAATCCCCTGGAATTGACTGTGTTGGTTTTGCTGAACACTTTTCTCTGTGTGCTCAGGGTGGTTTTAATCTCGATGTCAAACACCTTGATAAAGCTGGGGGGGTGTCCTTGACTGATCACAGCTTTACAGAGGAGGTTGTCTAGTGTGGGACATCTCACACATTTGACAGACACATATCCTACAGTAGATTATGTTTTACACCTTATAATAGTCCTGGGCCAATATTTGCTTTTAGATGTCCTTCTAGAATATTCCACAGTGTTTTAAGATATTGTTATAGACCTAGGCTTATTCATTTTGATATCTCCCATTCTGTGGCCTTTACTTAATGCCACTCCCTGTAGAATGAATGCCTGGCTGTTCTTATTGCCACATGTATCTTCCAGTTGATTGGCTCGGAGCAGAGGAGGGATCAGTTGATTGGCTCGGAGCAGCAGTGAGCAGATTGAGTGAGTGTGAAAGGCATAATGGAGGTTATGGAGAGATAGGCGATATGAGAGAGAGAGAGAAAGAGATGTTGAGAGAGGGAAGTAGGGAGAGAGAGGGAGAGAAAGAGAGAGATAGGTGATATGCAGAGAGAGCCAGGGAGAGGGTGTTGAGAGAGAGAGAGATAGAGAGAGCGAGAGTAGAGCTCCCGACCGACGTGTGAGGAGGCCAGGCTGAATGTGACACGTCTCGCCCCTCTGTCTCGCCCACCTCTCAACCCGGCTGCCCACCCGCTGCACACATGACATGCTGCGTTCGTGCCACCCTGTTAATTAATCTGTACTATCTCAGAGCAGAGCCCGGCACCACAGTCTGTTCTCTCTCTACACAGCTCTATGTCTCTATTTATCTCTCTCCATCTCTCTCGCTCCCTTTCTCTCTCGTGCCATCTTTCTATTTCTCTCTCTCCATCTATACCCCCCCCTCCTGCCTTACCTGTCCACCTTCCCCTCTTGGCCCACTACTTTGGCTGAGGCCACTGGGAAAGCAGTAATGGCAGCTGCTGCATCATACCAGGTGTGTGTTCGTGTGTGTGTGTGTGTGTGTATGTGTGTGCTTGTCTCTAAAGTGTGTGTTGTGTGTGTGGCGGTGTGTATTGCCGACCTACCAGAGTCTAGTTTTTGTCTGCCCAAATTACCCCTGGTAGAGGTATCATGGCAGCTTCCTGAACGACCATTATCCCAGCATGCTCTCCATTACCTGCTCCAAAGTGTGCTCCACACACACACTTTTCCCTACTCAAAATCAAGCCAAGAGAGGGTGATGACCATATACCACCCCCCCCCCCCCCACCCACCCCCGGCAGGCGTCAGGCAGAGAGAGAGAGAGGAAGTACAAACTGCATCACGGTGGCTAATGGTCGCTCCCGCTCATCATGGTTACCGGCTGAGAGAACGGAAGTGAAGGACAATGTTTTTTCATTTTATTATTGGCATGCGACAGATTTTCATTCTGCCACAAAGTGTATTCCAATGCAATTAAGACTGCGAGATGGAGGTGGTGCTGCAGGCTAGGTCAAGTGGTGGCTGTGTGTGTGTGTGTGTGTGTGTGTGTGTGTGTGTGTGTGTGTGTGTGTGTGTGTCTCTGTGTGTCTCTGTGTGTCTCTGTGTGTCTGTGTGTGTGTGTGTACCTCAGTGATGTGGTGTCCACCTGTCCACCGTCGCCTGCTGCTCAGAGACAGTTTGACTGGTCTCCTCTACAAGGGTACAGTAGGGGATTGGCTGTCAAGTGTCAATATCTTCTGGTCTACTTTCTTTTAAAACTGTCTAGTCTGTGGATTTGGTCAAGAAAATGGTCATGTTTCATCATCTTTACATAGACGGGTTATTGTTTTTTATACAGCATCACAGGGGTATTACCTCATGCCTTTTCTTCTAGCTTTGACTGTGAGCATAGATACGTGCACTCGTGTGTGTGATTGTGTGTGATGAAATGGTGTTGAAGGCTCCCTTGGTGTGTGTGTGTGTGTTGTCGCTGTGCCCCATCACTGTAGCTGGTAGCCTGCCTTGGCCTGTAAGGCTTCAGTGGGGTGGAAACATGGGGATGCTCTCTGCTCTCTCACAGAGGAGTGCCTTGTGGCTCGGTAGCTTCCAACACACCCACACACATCGTCCCTCTCACTCGTGTGGCTCGGTAGCTTTCAACACACCCACACACATTGTCCCTCTCACTCGTGTGGCTCGGTAGCTTCCAACACACCCACACACATCGTCCCTCTCACTCGTGTGGCTCGGTAGCTTTCAACACACCCACACACATCGTCCCTCTCACTCGTGTGGCTCGGTAGCTTTCAACACACCCACACACATCGTCCCTCTCACTCGCGTGGCTCGGTAGCTTTCAACACACCAACACACATCGTCCCTCTCACTCGTGTGGCTCGGTAGCTTTCAACACACCCACACACATCGTCCCTCTCACTCGCGTGGCTCGGTAGCTTTCAACACACCAACACACATCGTCCCTCTCACTCGCGTGGCTCGGTAGCTTTCAACACACCCACACACATCGTCCCTCTCACTCGCGTGGCTCGGTAGCTTTCAACACACCCACACACATCGTCCCTCTCACTCGCGTGGCTCGGTAGCTTTCAACACACCCACACACATCGTCCCTCTCACTCGCGTGGCTCGGTAGCTTTCAACACACCCACACACATCGTCCCTCTCACTCGCGTGGCTCGGTAGCTTTCAACACAACCCACACACATCGTCCCTCTCACTCGCGTGGCTCGGTAGCTTTCAACACACCCACACACATCGTCCCTCTCACTCGCGTGGCTCGGTAGCTTTCAACACACCCACACACATCGTCCCTCTCACTCGCGTGGCTCGGTAGCTTTCAACACACCCACACACATCGTCCCTCTCACTCGCGTGGCTCGGTAGCTTTCAACACACCCACACACATCGTCCCTCTCACTCGCGTGGCTCGGTAGCTTTCAACACACCCACACACATCGTCCCTCTCACTCGCGTGGCTCGGTAGCTTTCAACACACCCACACACATCGTCCCTCTCACTCGTGTGGCTCGGTAGCTTTCACACACCCACACACATCCCGGTACTCAACACACCCACACACATCGTCCCTCTCACTCGTGTGGCTCGGTAGCTTTCAACACACCCACACACATCGTCCCTCTCACTCGCGTGGCTCGGTAGCTTTCAACACACCAACACACATCGTCCCTCTCACTCGTGTGGCTCGGTAGCTTTCAACACACCCACACACATCGTCCCTCTCACTCGCGTGGCTCGGTAGCTTTCAACACACCCACACACATCGTCCCTCTCACTCGCGTGGCTCGGTAGCTTTCAACACACCCACACACATCGTCCCTCTCACTCGTGTGGCTCGGTAGCTTTCAACCCACCCACACACATCGTCCCTCTCACTCGCGTGGCTCGGTAGCTTTCAACACACCCACACACATCGTCCCTCTCACTCGCGTGGCTCGGTAGCTTTCAACACACCCACACACATCGTCCCTCTGACTCGCGTGGCTCGGTAGCTTTCAACACACCCACACACATCGTCCCTCTCACTCGCGTGGCTCGGTAGCTTTCAACACACCCACACACATCGTCCCTCTCACTCGCGTGGCTCGGTAGCTTTCAACACACCCACACACATCGTCCCT
>NC_042960.1:11216643-11254143 GCF_901001165.1 Salmo trutta
ACAGCCGTAATTGTGTTAAGAGAGGGACGACCAGTGCATGACAAACGAGCGAAGGAGAGCTCCCACGGAGCAGAGCCCAGAGGGGCGACGTTGCGCCGGCAGGCTAACTTTGGCACCTTGAGGCAGACACTAGTGCAGGCAGGCAGCCACAAACACATCACTCTGCACATTACCTCATCGTAACCCTACCTTTTATGATTGATTACCTTATGAGGATAACGGATGATTGATTCTGCCCCAGGCTTTCTGTTTTAGTCATAAGTATTCTCCAGGTGGTTTAAGGCCCCAATGTTGGGTTCTGAGACTCAGTTCCTTTGAAGAATCGCCATTTTTACGGTACCATCTTTCTTGCTCTTGAGATCATCAGATCACAGTGTAATAGCTGTCTCCCACCACCGCCTCCCCAAAAAACTTCATTCCTTCACAGAGGTGGGAGGCAGGCAGGCCCAAGGGAGTCGTAGAGGCCTATCATACCGTAGAAAAGTGTAGGAGAGAGTACAGGACCTGCATCCCAAATGGCACCCTATTCCCTATTTAGTGCACTGGTAGTGCACTTTGGTAGGGAATAGGGTGCCATTTGGGACATGTCCGGAGTATCCACTCATTGAGTGTTAATCTTCTCTCTGCCTATGATTTCCTGTTGGATTCACTGGTCTCCCAGGTATTTATTCAAGGGTATTTATCCTATAATGCTGTAGAGTAATGGTCCTGCTTTCACCCTAATTTCATTTGAGGACATCCAATAAATGCCTTAGCCTGAAATATCCTCTTTTACACTCCGGGGGCAGTCTCTCTCTCTCTCTCTCTCTCTCTCTCTCTCTCTCTCTCTCTCTCTCTCTCTCTGTCTCTCTCTCTCTCTCTCTCTCTCTCTCTCTCTCTCTCACTCTCTCTCTGTCTCTCACTCTTTCATTCTTTCTTTCTCTCTCTCTTTCTCTCTCCGTCCACTCATCCACCCATCCCCCTTCCAGGAGTTTAGTAAAATGAAGACACTTCTCAGAATTAGCTGTGACCCTTGACCTCAAACGTTATTAAACAAATCACGAAGAGGGCAACTAGTGGGTGGACGGCCCCTCCTCTCTAACAGGTCCTGTGTGAGAACAGCGTCCTTGAGACCCACCTTTACATTTAATTGGTTTTTCGTCCCACGTTACTTCAACGTTCGCCAAGTTCCACACGCAAACATGTTTGCAGTTAAGAGCTGTTTTGATAGCTGGGTTTGTCACTAGCTGTCTTGCCTGTGTATTTAGAAAAGAACATTCCTGTTATCCTGCCTAGCGTGTCAGCGAGCGCCGAGGCTCCAAAAGGCTCATACATCTCAGGTGTCCTGTCCGCCTCTGAGATAGATGCACATCTCAATATGACACCTGGAGAGTGTGTGTGTGTGTGTGTGTGTGTGTGTGTGTGTGTGTGTGTGTGTGTGTGTGTGTGTGTGTGTGTGTGTGTGTGTGTGTGTGTGTGTGTGTGTGTGGTAATGAAGGAGCGGGTGTTATTTGCCACTTGACTGAAGGGAACGGCGAAGAAAAAACTTCCAGAGAACATTGTTCATCATACCTTCCATTCCTGCAGCTCTCAGCTAAATCCATCCATCTCTTTGGAAAAATAAGTTAGAAAGCAGAGGAAGCTTTCATGATGAGGACCACTTACCAAATGGCGCCCTACTCCCTGCATAGTGCACTACTGTCTACCAAAGCCCTGGTCAAAAGAAGTGCACCATGTAGAGAATAGGGTGTCATTTAGGACATTACCAAAGTTCCTGCAGCAGAACTTTCGGAGCTGAACTTTATATCCCCTATTGATGGGGATATGGAAAAGGATCGGCCTATCGTCAATCATCCCTTCCCTTTTCTCTGATTCTGGGGCTTCACAGACCTGGTCGGTCGGGAGAAAGTAGAGGGGGACCTTTTAGCCCTGTAGAGGGACTCCCAGCCATCTCCTTGAGCTTTATAGCTCTGTAGTCACGAGGAAAATAAAAAGCCCCCCTCCTGAAAATCTGTGTTAAATCTGTCCCATCTCCCATCATGCAGCGTTGATGGAGACCATCAGACAAGCTGACCAGATGGTATCTCCCTATCTATCACTGTTGAGTAGGAAAAACAGAGTGAAAAATGTGTCACTTTGAAGTTTGATTTTTTTCCCCCCATTATTCCGCCATCGTTGCAACGTTTGTTGTTTTATTTAGGCGAGTTTGAAGTTTGGAAGTTGGTGTTTGCTCGGTAGGAGAAGAAACTCACACCCCACCGCTCTGCATGCGTTTTAATTGGACCGGCCCACCCAGGGCTACAACTTCTGTTTCATATCTGACAGGAGGAGCTTACTTTTACTTTCACACACACACACAGACACAGGCGCGCACACACACACACACACACACACACACACACACACACACACACACACACACACACACAGGCACACACACAGATGCGCTGCGGTCCCACAAAGGGCCTGAGCCGTGAGTTACTGTAAACTCTCAAACTTTGTCATGCGTTTCAATAGCAGCTACACATCTTCTGCATCTTCAGCTGGCCCAGAAAACAGCTCATGAAACATGCAGCATCGCCAGTCACCACTTTCCCTGAAAAAGAGAGCGATCGGGCTGCCCCTGCTGAGTTGTGAAGGGAACTTGTTTTCACGTTGGTAGTTTGCAGCGAGTTTATGAATGACATATTCTCTATGAAACGTCCGCGTTGGCCTGCCACATTCTGTTGCTCTTTCAGAGGGCTTTTAGATGACTTTAGGTTCTCTCTATCTTGTCTCTTTTCACCAATAGTCCCACTTGAGCAGTAACTCAAAGTGGCAACAAGCGCCAACACTTTCCACTGCTGACGTATAGGCTTCTCTGCATCATTACGGTTACATCCTAGTCATATTCTTGGAGCCCAACTCTCTAATCTACTCCGACTATACTTGTTCGCCCTCACACACGTACTGTAGCTTACGATCTTATGAAAACAAGAAAGTTCTGACTGTAGAGCTGCAATCTCCAATCTTCCCTGGATTAAGGCAGGTAATTAAAGGCTCTAATTGCACACTGTTGCTCGTTTAAAACCCTCGTTATTATCATAATTGCCTCTGGAGCCGACCCAAGTCAAGGCTGTGCTGCGTTGCACGGCTCTATGTAGCTGTTGCATTTAGTGTGGAAGGAAGCAAGCGGCAGAGGGGGAAGGTTTAGAGTGTTACACACCCCCGCGGCTCGGTCTCTACTGGGAGCCTAGCAGCTGTGCTGAGAAGGGAAGCAAGCGAGGGCAAAATGACAGTCAAGGGAGGGTGGTGAGGAGAGAGGGACAGGCTGAGGGATAGAGAAGAGAAGGAAAAGAGGGATGGCTGAAGGACGGAGTAGCGACTGAGTAGAATAGGTAGAGCGAGAAAAGAAAGCAAGAGAGTATTGAAAGTGAGAGAGCACTATAGTGAAACAAATAGAGGTGTGTGCATATCTATGTGAGTGTGAGAAAGCGAGTAGAGGTTTGAATGAAGCTGAGAATAGGACTTGCTGACAGCTTTTATGTAATTTAATCTCACCATCTGGAGGAAAATAAAAGTCATTTGAAGTGGTCTGGAGAAATGAAAGTAGATCCGACCGAAGCGGCACTTCTAGGAACATTGATATTCTGGAATGTTGAGAGTGGAGTGGCCCAGCCGTGGAACACCCAGTATTCTAATGGCCGGCCCACTCAAGGCTGAGAGTCCCTTTGGGACGACACAAAAGATCCAACCTGTGTTGCAACAAGGTGATCAAAAAAAACTGTTCATCTTGTTGATTGCGTTCTCTATAGATATTTACCCAGACGGGATGAGGCAGCTGTGCTTTACAATGGTCTTTACTGCGCCTGCTTTGTCCTGGGAAAGGTGTTTACTTGCACTGCTGGTCGAACAAGTTGAAATTGAAGTAAAAGTTGCCCTAACAGATCCAGAATCAGATGAACCTTCCCCAAATCCTGACTGTAGCCATTAGGGGAATGAAAATATAGCCTACCCAAGACCAAGGCTAAAGGCAACTTAATCCCTTCAGTATCAGTGTAATTGCTTTCAGTAGAAAATACATGGAAGTGAAATACATCACATTTGTAGCTTCTTCCCTAACAATATAGTCCTAGTGACGAGTGAGTTGAAGAAACAAGAGCTATTATGAGGAGCGTAATTAAGCAATAAGGTCTGAGGGGGTGTGGTATATGGCCAATATACCACGGCTAAGGGCTGTTCTTAGACACGAGATGACGCACGGAGTGCCTGGACACAGTCCTTAGCTGTGATATATTGGTCATATACCACAGACCCCGGAGGTGCCTTATTGCTATTATAAACTGGTTACCATCATAAATAGAACAGTAAACAAGTATTTTTGCATCATATATTGTCTGATGTCCATACAGCTGAAATGCTGTTTCAGCCAATCAGCATCCAGTACCCAAACTACCCGGTTTATAATTACAGAACTAATCAGACTTCGTTGTTGAAAATAACTGCTTTTTTTTAATTACTGGTGTCGTGGACTGTAATTGTGAAAACAGAAACGTAGCACGCTTTACAGTGCGCACACACACACACACACACACATGCACACACACACACACACACACACACACACACACACACACACACAGTTCAAAGAGCCTCCTAATGAGATGCAAAGTAATTAATAGCAAAAAAATCTCATTGGAATATTGTTTTGTAATTATAATACCGTTAATCAGCTTCAGTTAACGAACGTCGGGCCCGCTAATTGATGACTAGGATGCTCTTTGTAGTGCAAACGAAATGGGTAGCTAGAAGTATGCCTATATTTCATCTGGGTGGAAGATGGGCCTCATGTCAAGATCACCTTTAGTGAGTTAGCACCCTAATCACACAGCCATTAGGATAGAATGACTAATGTCACCCCTCTGCTATAGTCCTCGTATGGTAAGTATACCCCCCATGGAGTGGCACCCTGATTATTTGTGGGCTTATTTAGCCAGCTCTACTACTGATTGGACTTTGGCCCATTGTCACATGGGTACTTGTCTGTTGCACGTGAAAATTGGGATTTAGCAGAAGTCGAGTCACAATACCTCTTCAAATATGTGAATTCAGAACATATTCCTCTCCCTGTCTAGTCATATTCTGTCTGTTTATCTTCCTCCCTCTTTCTGGATGAAGTGAGGAGCGCCAGCCCCCTCGTCCCCTCTCCTCCCTCTAGTTGCCCTTCCCCTTGCCCGGTCTGTAGCTCTCTAACCCCCGTTGGCACTGCGTGGGAGGGTGGCATCGCGCGGGGCGGCGCGGCAGCAACCCTGCGATGCCAGCCTTGCCTAATGGGAGCCCGGGTAGGCGACTGACGTGACAAACGACGGGGTTCTGTTCCTTAACGACGCCGTACCGTGGCACATCTCGCCCCAGAAGACCATAAACGGCCTGGTACTCCTGCGGCTTCCTGTCTCAATCCCTGGGATTAATTACCAGCACTATTTATAGTGGGGGGGGGGGGGGTATAAATGAAAGACTTTAAAAGACTGGGGAAGAGAGAGATGGGGGACTATAAATGCTAGAGAGAAGAGAGAGAGAGATAGAGAGATGGGGACTATAAATGCTAGAGAGAGAGAGAGAGAGAGAGAGAGAGAGAGAGAGAGAGAGAGAGATGGGGGACTATAAATGCTAGAGAGAAGAGAGAGAGAGAGAGAGCGAGATGGGGGACTTTAAATGCTAGAGAGAGCGAGAGAGAGAGATGGGGGACTATAAATGCTAGAGAGAAGAGAGAGAGAGAGATGGGGGACTATAAATGCTAGAGAGAAGAGAGAGAGAGAGAGAGAGAGAGAGATGGGGGACTTTAAATGCTAGAGAGAGCGAGAGAGAGAGATGGGGGACTATAAATGCTAGAGAGAAGAGAGAGAGAGAGAGATGGGGGACTATAAATGCTAGAGAGAGAGAGAGAGAGAGAGATGGGGACTATAAATGCTAAAGAGAGAGAGAGAGAGAGAGATGGGGGACCATAAATGCTAGAGAGAGAGAGATCCTGCATTAAGACAATTTAGGAGAAAGGGGTATTGCTGTAGGTTAAAGGACTGATACATGAAAGAAAGAGACCTAGTCAGCTGTACAACTGAAATGCATCTTCCACATTTAACCCAACCTCTCTGAATCAGAGAGGTGCAGGGGGCTGCCTTAATCATCATCAGCACCAAGGGAACAGTGGGTTAACTGCCTTGCTCAGGGGCAGAACAAGTGCTTTTTACCTTGTCAGCTCAGGGATTTGATCCAGAAACCTTTGGTTACAGACCCAATGCTTCTACCCACCAGGCCACCTGCTCTTTCAATGACATAGACTGACCAGGTGAACGCTACGATCCCTTATTGAGGATCAAGAACTGCAACGCTGCTGGGTTTTCCACGCTCAACCGTTTCCCGTGTGTATCAAGAATGGTCCACCACCCAAAGGACATCCAGCCAACTTGACACAACTGTGGGAAGCATTGGAGTCAACATGGATAATAGGTGTTCTTAATGATTTGTACACAGTGTAGATTTGAATCACTAAGGGGATCCAAGCCCACTACTTGAACTTTCAGCATTGGTCAAATATGACGGGTAAGACATGAAATGGATGTGATCAGTTTGTGAGCAGTTTGCATGATTGACTGAGTAAGTAGGTTGACTGAGGCATCTAATGTTGAAGTGGACATTTTCTTAGTCTGTTCAATGGCCATGTTTATTGTCCTGTTTGGTGCACTGGGGGACCAACATCTCTGCTCGTTTTCACTCTATAAATAATCTCATCTGGGACCGATTTCAACCTGGGTAGCCAAGGAGCCAGGTGTGTGTGTGTGTGTTCTCTGGACATTCATTGACATTAATCGCCGGGGGAACGTGCCAGAGAGGAAGAGGACAAGCAGCAGGACAGGAGGACCTCAGCCCTGAAGGCCTGCATTTCTAGAGGCCTGAGTTGTGTACTGTCAGCTGTTTCTGGGTTTGGCACTCTAATGAAATCTATTCCTCCATCTTGGAGAGACAATTATTAACCAGCCTCCAATCCACTCTTGGTCCCCCGCTTTCCATTCCCTCTCTATTCCACCATTGTTTCACCCCTGTGGAACGGTGAATTCTGAAGAGCGGATGGAAGGAACTCCTTGACGATATGAGAAGCTGAGAAGCGGAGCCACTCTGAGCCTTTCACTGAGGAGGATGAGAAGGACTCTCTGGAGTGGCCCAGCCTGGGGGCAGTGGAGTGACCTGTCTGCTCTGCAGCCTGTTTTGGTTCTGGAATGACCCTCCATTGTTTGGAAGTCCTCTTTGTTCTCTGCTCTGAGTGTGGGAGGGAGGTTAGCGTTTTGGCTCGGAACATTGGGCTCTGGAGTTCCATTGGCTTTCTCTGTGATGTGACTGAGCTCTCCACTCGTGAACTGAGAAATACACTCAGAGATGCAGGGGCCCCATTGCACTCTTATCTCCCCCTCCCCACCTCTCTTTCTCTCCCTCTCTCTCCTTCTTACCCCCATCTCTCTCTGTCCCTCTCTCTGTCCCTCTCTCTCTGTCTCTCCCTATGTCTGTCCCTCTCTCTGAGCTCTCGTTTGTGAGTCCCAGATTGTTGATAAGTGCTCTCTCTTTGCCTGCTAAGCCCAGCTTTGGTTCCCAGAGTGGGCTGTTTTCTACTGTGTGGTGGTGTGGTGGGGGGCCTGGGCCTGGGCCCCTTTCACTCCTTCATATTTATGCATCCTAAATGGTACCCTATTCCCTATATAGTGCACTACTTTTGACCAGGGATAGGGCTCTGGTAAAAAAAAAAAGTTGTGCACTAAATAGGGAGCCATTTGGGACCCAGGGTTGATCCTTTCCCCTGGTGGTCCTTGGGTAGCCAGGTGTCTGGGATTGTCTCCAGCTCTCTCGTTGGGCTGTACTAACAAGCTCCCTAAGCCCAGAAGAGAAGAAAGCTCTCTCTCTTGTTTCTCCCCACTCTCAGCCTATTTCTCATTTCCATAATGGTTGTTTCATTAGGGTCCACCCCTGGAGCACACAGCATGCTAGGAGTTCTGGAAGTGGAAAACCTCTCTGATAGGTTAACGACCACTGAGAACAATGTTTTCTCAAAAGCTCTTTTTTGGGCGTTGTTGTCGGTTGGTCCTGGTAATTTGAATTTACATCTGAAGTTTTGTTCTCAGTCCAGACCCTGGGAAACTTGGCCGTTTTATGGGCTTTTTAGCGGCGCTTTACCTTTGATCCTTTTCTTGTTAGTTAACGATCAGAGCGTGGGTTTTGGGTCTGGCCATCAAGTATAATGGGGAGAGTTGTCGTTGTGAACGCTTTTCACGAGGAAGCTCGACGTCGACGGACAACACTCATTTATTCTGAGATCCATTAAAAAAACTGAAGAAACAGATTGTTTGGCGTGGCGATGCGATTCGTAGAGGGAGAATCACTAATGGCGTCGCTGTTATTGCCTCAAATATCAATCAGTTTCTGTTTACTGAAATGGATGATTTTCAGAGCAAAAGTAGCAGCTATCCATCGACCATTATCCCTAATGTGAAGTTGCCAGTAGACACTGTCTGCGTGCCAAATGGCACCCTATTCCCTATGTACAGTAGTGCACTACTTTTGACCAGAGCTCATAGGGCCATTTGGGACACAGGCACTCTCTCTCTCGCTCCATTCTCAGTCATTTGTGCTAATTTACCCAGAATGCACTTTGTCAGACAGCAGGACACTCTTGTTTCTCAAGATGGCATCCAAGAGAATGAATTAGCCCCTAATGGGTTATGTCATTTAAGGCAAATGACTTTTTACTCCACAAAGGATCGCGTCGATCGTTTTCCCCTCATCTCTCCATTGGATGGCTTAACGCTTGGTGTCATTTGCCCTCTCGTTGACACCATTACCGTTTGCCTTCTCCGATATTCCAGTGTCAGATTTCTCTCTCTTTTTTTCAACCTCATTGGTCTTTGCGGTGTGTGGCATTGTGAATGTGTCAGATGAAGCCATCTATGTCAAGATGTTTATCTCACCGGCAGATCCCCGGGCCGCTCTGACTTGCGTCCTTGTTTCTCCTACCAGTCACCCTGTCGACTTTCTCCATTACCAATGCCGCCAGCTAGTGAAATGACTTTGATACAGTTCCCCCACCACCGCCCCAGCCCACCCCAAGCCACCCCCCTGACGTACCTACCGTACACATCCCTGGGAACCTGCCCCGCAATGACCGTCCCAATCGACATTGGCTGCACTCCCTGTCGTTCCACCGTTGCGTTGAGTGTTATCCAATCTCCAGAAGCAGTGGTCTCACACTGCCATCCTGATGACTTTGTTTGGAGGCAAATGATACCTCTGTGTCACACTGCTTTCTTCATCTGTTATCAGCCCATGTAACACCCCCCAAGCAGCCTGATACAAAAGAGAGGATGCCTGATACAAAAGAGAGGGGACATAACCTTGTGTTTGTGCTTTTTTATTTTTATACCCATGGCTCTTTGAATTCACCACGACTGAAGTGTTTCAAAGTCACGTCGGTCTTTGTGACTTGCGCAAATCAAACACGCAAATTACTCAAATAAGACATGAAGAGTATAAACACGCACAGTGAGATTGTTGTTCATGCCGTTCTGTGGGGCTGGTTCAGAGAGGGATATATCTCTATCAGGACCCTCTACTGGGCTGTGTTCAGTAGAGTGAAAACACAGGGAAATAGGGATTGTACTTCCTCAACTTGTCGACGGACAAGAGGCATTGTTGTTTTCCCGTTTCAAAACATTTTGGAACAGTCCCTACTGAATACAACCACAGTTGGAGAGGCCCATCTCTCTTTCCCATGGTGGAGCTGGTAGTGAGAGCAGAGCAGCCTGGGATGCCATTTGTCAGTTGTTGAGGGTCTCAGATGGAACATGACAAACGGCAGGTTTTCAGGACTTCACCGCATATGCGACAACGTCCTGCCAAAAGCACGCTTGCAGTTTTAGTTTTTTGTGGGCCTCAGTTCATTTTTTTTATACACCATTTTTCCTCTTGGCTTGGTTTGGTCCCTCTTGGTCTAATAACAGAAGAGTTTGATGGACTACCAGTGTAGTTGGAATGTTGTTCCTCTTTCCCTCCAAATGGGGTTAATAGAATGCTCAAAAGTAGAAAATAATCAGCAAACGTTTGATGCTGTGTGTTCTAGCGAGCCAGACCAAGGTATTAACCCCTAATAATCACTCACTGAAATGTTTCAGGTATTTCCTCTTCCACTTTAGGGAGAAGTGTTTTGTGACCACGATACCTGTCAAATATCACCTTACCAACCTTACCCTTCATTCCACCTCTTCTGTTTGTCACCGGGCAACCGCCATTAAACCCTAACCTCTCTGGTTCTCTCTCTCACGCCCTGCATACTATCCTCCACCCGAATACATCATCATACAGATGGAACTCAGTTAATGTCATAATGCACTACGCTGCGTGCATCATCTCTGCCCAGGCTGTTCCAGCCGCTGCGTCGGTCCTGTAATACGATATGAAAGGCCTAATTGGTCTCTGCTGTTTTTAGTGTTGCTTCTCCTCTTTCCGCTGGATGTCTGTTGACAGACTAGCCATTACATCTCCGAGGACCTGAATTAGCGGCATGTTGAACGGCCCTAACACAATTGAATCCTTTAATGATACCCCAGAGTGCAATGTTCCAGTATAATGACTGGACATGCTTTATCTATTTACTATCGCAGAAACTCTCCAAATCTATCTATCTATCTATCTATCTATCTATCTATCTATCTATCTATCTATCTATCTATCTATCTATCTATCTCGTAGGAATATGGGTTCTGATTTGTATCTTTTTATGTCCACTTACGGTACATTAGACTGGAGGTGGTCATACAAGCAATACCATGGTTACTCTGTCTCTCCCTCCTCTCGTTTTTAGCAGAGAGTACTGTATAACAGACAGCTCCGGTCTTGCACAGCCGTTTTGTTTGTTATCCATTTAGCATGGACTCATTGTGACAGTTATCTGGGCTTTGTCTCCAGTTCTTCTCTGCAGTGAGTAATGCCTCTCTTGACAGCAAACAGAATCTGTTGACTAAATGGTAACAAGTGACGGTGAGATTTAGTGTGTGTGTGTGTGTGTGTGTGTGTGTGTGTGTGTGTGTGTGTGTGTGTGTGTGTGTGTGTGTGTGTGTGTGTGCACTCTGCTACACCAGGTTGTTCTAAACACTCCTGTATGTAAAACACCCAGTACTAGCAGAAAGGTAATTTGACTGTCGTCAAGCAGATCAGATCAGCCAGTCTTCGGTGGGTCCACCACCATCTCAAATCAAATTGTATTTGTCACATGCGCCGAATACAACAGGTGTAGACCTTGCGGTGAAATGCTTACTTACAAGCCCTTAACCAACAATGCAGTTCAAGAAATAGAGTTAAGAGAAGATTGACTAAATAAACTGAAGTAAAAAATTATAACAAAATAAAATAACAGTAACGAGGCTATATACAGGGGGTACCGGTACCGAGTCAATGTGCTGGGGCACAGGTTAGTCTCAGGCAATTTAATGTGTTTCCTGGGCTAAACCAGCCTCCCTATGCTCCCTGTTCTATTCCAAATGCCTGTTAAGAACAGTATAGGACGCTGTAATGGTAAACGAAGTGTGTCTTCAACACTGTCTGTGTGAGGGTGAAGGGACCAGTCTGCCATCTAATTCTATCATCTAAATCTTGTTTGATGAACAGAAGTATTTGCATGTTTTGTTCCCCCATGAAACAAACACACTTGCCTTCAACAATCACTCACAGCCTTCACCAGTGACCAGTGGTGGGAAAAGTACCCAATTTTCATACTTATGTAAAAGTAAGGATACTTTAAAAGAAAATTACTCAAGTAAAAGTGTGTGTCACCCAGTAAAATACTACTTGAGTAAAAGTAAAAAAGTATTTGGTTTTAAATGTACTTAAGAGTCAAAAGAAAAAGTATAAATCATTTAAAATGTCTTATATTAAGCAAACCAGACGACACTATTTTTATTTTTCAATTTTTGGGGATAACCAGGGGCACAGTTCAACACTCAGACATAATGTACAACAAAGCATTTGTGTTTAGTGAGTCCGCCAGATCCAAGGCAGTAGGGATGACCAGGGATGTTCTCTTGATAAGTGCCTGAATTAGACAGTTTTCCTGTCCTGCTAAGCATTCAAAATGTAACGAGTACTTTTGGGTGTCAGGGAAAATGTATGGAGTACAAAGTACATTCTTTTCTTCAGGAATGTAGTGGAGTAAAAGTAAAAGTTGTCAAAAATATAAATTGTAAAGTAAAGTACGGATACCCCAAAAAACGACATAAGTAGTTCTTAAAAGTATTTTTACTGAAGTACTTTACACCACTGGCAGTGACATAGTTAAAATAAAAATGGAGCACATTTGAATATGGCCCGCTGATTGAATCTCTCTCTCTCTTAGTTTTTTAACAAGACTATATCGTCAAGCCCAGCTGCTGCAAGGCAAAGTGGAATTCTCTCAATATTCATCATAACAAACCTTGACGAAACCATAGCAGGGTGGTGAGTGTGTGTGTGTACGTGTGTGTGCGCGTCTGCATGTGTGTAAGTAGCCTAGCGCCAGATGTACAGTAATGCATATGGTTGTCAGAACAGAAGTGGGTGGGCGTCGGGTTTCTCAAAGCTTCCAGAACGCCAGGGTCCTAGTCTCCTAATTGGCCCACGGTCCCTACGAGACGGCTGGTTGGCCCACGTTCCCTAGGAGACGTCTGTGGCCGTTGGCCCGGTGTAGGATGGTGAGGAGTAGGGTTTCCAACAGCAGGGGGCCTCAGCAGTGATATCCACCCTAATCATCCAGACCCACCATCAGGAAGGCAGACAGGCAGATCCACCTAGATCCTAGATCAGGCCCTCTGGCTCTCTAGCTCCTGACAGGCTCTCTGGCTCACCCTTACTGCTGTCTGTTTCTGCGCTTCCATATCAGTCTAAAGATCCTGTCTCCACCCTGCCTCATCCCACAGATCACCCTTTCTCTAGACTCCTCTGCCCACGGATAAACTACGTCTGTTCTCGTCTTTTCTCCTGTGTCTTCAATACAAGGACATACCCGTTCAGTCTCTGTCTCTTCTCTTTCTCCTTTTTCCGTCCTGATTTCACACTCACTCGCTTATGGTCTTCTCTCTCTCAAGCCTCCTTAACTCCTGGATAAACCTTCATTTGTTTTGTGTCCTCTCCTGTCCTTTTTCCCCCTCGGAACACCTCTCCCATAAAAGTTCCTTCAAATTCAAATCCGCTTTATTGGCATGAATGTGTACCATTCACTCTGTCAAGTCAATTCTCTCTGCCTTGTCGTATTCGTAGATATTTCCTCTCTCTACCCTCTCTCGCCTTTTCAAACACTCCCAGAGATATACAGTAGAAACATTTCAGTAGAAACACTGTTGAGTGAAAGGACATTGAAATAGATGTCCCCCCTCCCTTTTCTACTCCTTCCTTCCCCTCACAGTCAACTGCCGTCCGCCCGCCCAGCGGTTTCCCAGGTTACACAAACCTCTTGCTCCATTTAAGGAGTGAGTGAAAACCTTAGGCTGAGTTGGAAGGGGCCTGCCTTGCTGCCTTGTGCTACAGCTCAGCTCACTACTAATTTCCCTGGACAGTACGTACAAGTCAGCCTGTCTCACTGTCTCTTTCACTCACTTTTTATCCTCCTCTCTTCCGTTCTTTGTCCTTGTCTCCCCTCTTCCTCCCTCTTCTTATCCCCTATCTCTCTCTCTCTCTCTCTTACTCCCCCCCCACCCCCCTTCTCTCTCTGTTCCTCCAGTTATTGATTGCGCTGTAGACATGTTTCATTTAGGGTACCCCATGCGGTGTTGGGGCACGTTGGGGAGCATCGGTGCGTGGATGCAGAGCCCCCAGTAACAACACACAGCCAGGCTGACATGTTTCTAACCCTCCCCTGGGAGAGGCAATCTGGAACAGCCCCCTGATCCCTCATTGATGCCTTCCTCCAATACAAGGCCTTAGGCAGGGGTTCATTATAGGGGACGTCTCACACACGTGTGGGTAGGCACACACACACACACACACACACACACGCACCATGGCCTGACCTACAAACAATACTGAATTGCTGCATGAAGCCAGGGGTTGAACTGAGCTCCCACATATCTACAGTGCTGTATGAATATGTCTCAGTGTGAATACAGTCTGTGTCTGTGTGAATACAGTAGGTGTCTGTGACTGTGTGAATACAATATGTGTCTGTGTGAATACAGTATGTGTATGTGACTATGTGAATACAATATGTGTCTGTGACTGTGTGAATACCATCTGTGTCTGTGTGAATACAGTATGCGTCTGTGACTGTGTGAATACCGTCTGTGTCTGTGTGAATACCGTCTGTGTCTGTGTGAATACAGTATGCGTCTGTGACTGTGTGAATACCGTCTGTGACTGTGTGAATACCGTCTGTGTGAATACAGTATGTGTCTGTGACTGCGTGAATACAGTAGGTGCCTGTGTCTGTGTGAATACAGTAGGTGTCTGTGACTGTGTGAATACAGTAGGTGTCTGTGACTGCGTGAATACAGTAGGTGTCTGTGACTGTGTGAATACAGTAGGTGCCTGTGTCTGTGTGAATACAGTAGGTGTCTGTGACTGTGTGAATACAGTAGGTGTCTGTGTCTGTGTGAATACAGTAGGTGCCTGTGTCTGTGTGAATACAGTAGGTGTCTGTGACTGTGTGAATACAGTAGGTGTCTGTGTGAATACAGTAGGTGTCTGTGACTGTGTGAATACAGTAGGTGTCTGTGACTGTGTGAATACAGTAGGTGTCTGTGTCCATGTGAATACAGTAGGTGTCTGTGACTGTGTGAATACAGTAGGTGCCTGTGTCCGTGTGAATACAGTAGGTGTCTGTGACTGTGTGAATACAGTAGGTGTCTGTGTGAATACAGTAGGTGTCTGTGACTGTGTGAATACAGTAGGTGTCTGTGTGAATACAGTAGGTGTCTGTGACTGTGTGAATACAGTAGGTGTCTGTGTCCGTGTGAATGCAGTAGGTGTCTGTGACTGTGTGTGAGCAAGCAGACAGTGTTGTGAACCTATCTGCTAGAGATTACCCTCAGAGATCTACTGGATGTACCTATGACACATTCAGGAAGAATGTCACAGATTCCATCTTGCTGAAGTACACAACACAAGTTTAGGCTGGGAACGTGCATCAGCACCAGCGACAACACCATGACGGTACCATGGCAACCGCCGGACAACAGCAACTTTAAGTGACCTTTGCCTTCAGGACATATAACCCTGACGACAACACACTCGTACATTATTAACACGCGTCGCATATTCATTTATTTGTATATATTCTTATTCCATCCCTTTACTTAGATTTGTGTGTATTAGGTAGTTGTTGGGAATTGTTAGATTATTTGTTAGATATTACTGCACTGTCGGAACTAGAAGCACAAGCATTTCGCTACACTCACATTAACATCTGCTAACCACGTGTATGTGACCAATAAAATGTTATTTGATATTTGATTTGATTTGAATTAAACGTTGTTCCTTTGTTCTGGTTTTCTGTGGGATGATTTCAGTCTCTCGCTCCCTGTAGGTGAAACTTGATTCCCTGTTCAGATTGTGTCTGCAGGCAGGGAGGAAGGCAGACAGGAAGGCAGGCCAGGCAGACCAGGCAGTGTGTTACTGACCAGATAAATGAAAGGTTATCTAAGATCAGAGCCCTCAGCTGTTGCTGTATGTCCTCCCTCAGTCTTGGAGAGAGACAGAATGTAGAGGGAGAAGACAGGAGAGGATAGTAGAGGAAGGTCAGTCTTGGAGAGAGACAGAATGTAGAGGGAGAAGACAGGAGAGGATAGTAGATGAAGGTCAGTCTTGGAGAGAGACAGAATGTAGAGGGAGAAGACAGGAGAGGATAGTAGATGAAGGTCAGTCTTGGAGAGAGACAGAATGTAGAGGGAGAAGACAGGAGAGGATAGTAGAGGAAGGTCAGTCTTGGAGAGAGACAGAATGTAGAGGGAGAAGACAGGAGAGGATAGTAGATGAAGGTCAGTCTTGGAGAGAGACAGAATGTAGAGGGAGAAGAGGAGAGGATAGTAGATGAAGGTCAGTCTTGGAGAGAGACAGAATGTAGAGGGAGAAGACAGGAGAGGATAGTAGAGGAAGGTCAGTCTTGGAGAGAGACAGAATGTAGAGGGAGAAGAGGAGAGGATAGTAGATGAAGGTCAGTCTTGGAGAGAGACAGAATGTAGAGGGAGAAGACAGGAGAGGATAGTAGATGAAGGTCAGTCTTGGAGAGAGACAGAATGTAGAGGGAGAAGAGGAGAGGATAGTAGATGAAGGTCAGTCTTGGAGAGAGACAGAATGTAGAGGGAGAAGACAGGAGAGGATAGTAGAGGAAGGTCAGTCTTGGAGAGAGACAGAATGTAGAGGGAGAAGACAGGAGAGGATAGTAGAGGAAGGTCAGTCTTGGAGAGAGACAGAATGTAGAGGGAGAAGACAGGAGAGGATAGTAGAGGAAGGTCAGTCTTGGAGAGAGACAGAATGTAGAGGGAGAAGACAGGAGAGGATAGTAGAGGAAGGTCAGTCTTGGAGAGAGACAGAATGTAGAGGGAGAAGAGGAGAGGATAGTAGAGGAAGGTCAGTCTTGGAGAGAGACAGAATGTAGAGGGAGAAAACAGGAGAGGATAGTAGAGGAAGGTCAGTCTTGGAGAGAGACAGAATGTAGAGGGAGAAGACAGGAGAGGATAGTAGAGGAAGGTCAGTCTTGGAGAGAGACAGAATGTAGAGGGAGAAGACAGGAGAGGATAGTAGAGGAAGGTCAGTCTTGGAGAGAGACAGAATGTAGAGGGAGAAGAGGAGAGGATAGTAGAGGAAGGTCAGTCTTGGAGAGAGACAGAATGTAGAGGGAGAAAACAGGAGAGGATAGTAGAGGAAGGTCAGTCTTGGAGAGAGACAGAATGTAGAGGGAGAAGACAGGAGAGGATAGTAGAGGAAGGTCAGTCTTGGAGAGAGACAGAATGTAGAGGGAGAAGACAGGAGAGGATAGTAGAGGAAGGTCAGTCTTGGAGAGAGACAGAATGTAGAGGGAGAAGACAGGAGAGGATAGTAGAGGAAGGTCAGTCTTGGAGAGAGACAGAATGTAGAGGGAGAAGACAGGAGAGGATAGTAGAGGAAGGTCAGTCTTGAGAGGTGTTAGGTGGTGTTTTGCAGACACTGAGACCATGTAGAAAGTTAGCATTATACCCTGCTATTTAACACCAGTTCTACTCCGTGTCACCAATTTCAAAGGAAGGCCCTACTTGTCCTGTCCTTTTCCTGAATCTACGCACTAGGGTCAATACCCTACATCACTATCTGTCCTTGCTTGCCTCATCACTGTCATTAGCCCTATTCGGACGGGATTAGTTTTACTGGGGGAGGTTGGGTAATGTAATTATGTATACGAGCACAAAACACCACATCTGTAATTTTAGTCCGGTCCGAATCTGCCACATTTGTAATTTTAGTCCCGTCCCAATCTGCCACATTTGTAATTTTAGTCCCGTCCCAATCTGCCATGTCTGTCATTTTTACGTGGCAGGAGAGTAATAATTCCAGACAGAATAACTACTGTTTTTTGTTTACATGTTTTGTGTGAATGAATTGAACATCGTCAAATGCATCAATAAAACTGCTGTACGTATTTAATAGATGGCAAAGCAGCATACAACTGAGCTAAACGTCTGGAACAAGTTCCCTTTCTCATTCATAGCCTAAAAACGCATATCAAGTACAAGTTAGCTGTTTAGCTGGCATCTGAAGGCTGGAGGGCATTTAGGACGTATTCTACTACGGATCGCTAAAATATCCTAATAATTATGATCACACTTCCTCACTTGAAGTATGGTGACACTGTACTGTACCAAAGATGGTTTGGTATGGTTTAGAAACATGGGAACCAAGCTCGAGTTATCAGTGTAACCCGTTGTCGCCCGGACTTGTTGAAAAAAACCTCCAGGCTTCCATCAAAACAATCATTTATTGAAAAAAAATATGAAACAATTACAGGGGGCAGTTTGGAAAAAAATGAATCCTGTCCGAATGGTCCTCTGGAATAACGGACATTCTGGCATAGTTAATACATAACCAAGGTTCTCTAGTAGTACTAGTCCTGTTAATAGAGTTATTGTCAACTTTTCATACCCATGTTGACGTAGTGGCATCTATCATTGTTTTTATAGTGTCTCAGTAGCGTCTATCATTTGGTATCTCACAAGTGTTGATGTGAACTCTTCTTCACTTCTTCCATACAAGTCAAGGTGTAGAACCGAAGGTAAATCAGCTGTCTAATTAAGGTTATTAACACCCACGCTTCACTGCTGTAGTTGATGCAGGATGATTGAGAAATCTTCCATAGTTCTGACAAACTGCTAGAATACTATTCAGGAGAGAACTGAGCACACCACACCACACCACACCACACCACACCACATACTCACCACATACACACACACACACACACCA
This sequence comes from Salmo trutta, assembly GCF_901001165.1. Classification (NCBI taxonomy): domain Eukaryota; kingdom Metazoa; phylum Chordata; class Actinopteri; order Salmoniformes; family Salmonidae; genus Salmo; species Salmo trutta. The sequence continues at coordinate 11,235,097 of NC_042960.1, forward strand.
CACCACACCACACCACACCACACCACACCACACCACACCACACCACACCACACCACACCACATACTCACCACATACACACACACACACCACACACACACCACATACTCACCACATACACACACCACACCACACCATACCACATACTCACCACATACACACACACACACACACCACACACACACCACATACACACCACATACACACACACACACACACACACACCACACACACACCACATACTCACCACAGACACACACACACACACACCACACACACACCACATACACACACACCACATACACACACACACACACACACACACACACACACACCACACCACACCACACCACAAACACACACCACACACACACACACACACACACACATACACATACACACACACATACACACATACACACACCACGCCACACCACACACATGGACAGGAGTCTAGATAGCAGTGTTAGTTATTAAGGATGCTTCATCATGCTCAGCCAGTTATATACTGAGTGTACAGACAGTTATATACTGAGTGTACAGCCAGGTATATACTGAGTGTACAGCCAGGTATATACTGAGTGTACAGTCAGGTATGTACTGAGTGTACAGCCAGTTATATACTGAGTGTACAGCCAGTTATATACTGAGTGTACAGCCAGGTATGTACTGAGTGTACAGCCAGGTATATACTGAGTGTACAGACAGATATATACTGAGTGTACAGCCAGGTATGTACTGAGTGTACAGCCAGGTATATACTGAGTGTACAGCCAGTTATATACTGAGTGTACAGCCAGTTATATACTGAGTGTACAGCCAGTTATATACTGAGTGTACAGCCAGGTATGTACTGAGTGTACAGCCAGGTATATACTGAGTGTACAGTCAGGTATATACTGAGTGTACAGCCAGTTATATACTGAGTGTACAGCCAGGTATATACTGAGTGTACAGCCAGGTATATACTGAGTGTACAGCCAGTTATATACTGAGTGTACAGCCAGTTATATACTGAGTGTACAGCCAGGTATGTACTGAGTGTACAGTCAGGTATATACTGAGTGTACAGCCAGTTATATACTGAGTGTACAGCCAGGTATGTACTGAGTGTACAGCCAGGTATGTACTGAGTGTACAGCCAGGTATATACTGAGTGTACAGTCAGGTATATACTGAGTGTACAGCCAGTTATATACTGAGTGTACAGCCAGGTATATACTGAGTGTACAGCCAGTTATATACTGAGTGTACAGCCAGGTATATACTGAGTGTACAGCCAGGTATATACTGAGTGTACAGCCAGGTATATACTGAGTGTACAGCCAGGTATATACTGAGTGTACAGCCAGGTATATACTGAGTGTACAGCCAGGTATATACTGAGTGTACAGCCAGGTATATACTGAGTGTTCAGCCAGGTATATACTGAGTGTACAGCCAGGTATATACTGAGTGTACAGTCAGGTATATACTGAGTGTACAGCTAGGTATATACTGAGTGTACAGTCAGGTATATACTGAGTGTACAGCCAGGTATATACTGAGTGTACAGCCAGGTATATACTGAGTGTACAGCCAGGTATATACTGAGTGTTCAGCCAGGTATATACTGAGTGTACAGCCAGGTATATACTGAGTGTACAGCCAGGTATATACTGAGTGTACAGCCAGGTATATACTGAGTGTACAGCCAGGTATATACTGAGTGTACAGCCAGGTATATACTGAGTGTACAAAACATTACAATTGATTGAAACTGAAAATCTCCACATATTTTACATACACTGAGTGGACAGAACATGAGGAACATGCTCTTTCCATGACATAGACTGACCAGGTGAATCCAGGTGAAAGATATGATCCCTGATTGATGTCACCTGTTAACCCCACATCAATCAGTGTAGATGAAGGGGAGGAGACATGTTAAAGAAGGATTTTTAAACCTTGAGACAATTGAGACATGGATTGTGTATGTGTGTCATTCAGAGGGTGAATGGGCAAGACAAAATATAGAAATTTCTTTGAACAGGGTATGATAGTAGGTGCCAGAGGCACCGGTTTGAATGTGTCAAGAACAGCAACGCTGCTGGGTTTTTCACACTCAACAGTTTCCCATGTGTATCAAAATGGTCCACCAGGAAAAGGACATCGAGCCAACTTGACACAACTGTGGGAAGTCAACATGGGCCAGAATGGGCCAGCAACCCTGTGGAACGGTTTCGACAGCTTGTTGAGTCCATGCCCCGACGAATTGAGGCTGTTCTGAGGGCAAAAGGGGGTGCAACTCAATATTAGGAAGGTGTTCCTAATGTTTTGTGCTGTCAGTATTTGTTCGTTCTGTCTTATTTTGCTCTAACACAACGTGCTGGCCTCAGCTGCCCTCTGAGCGTGTCTGCAGGCACTATATTCTGTGAGGTTCATACTGATTGGGCTCCTCTGCTTATATGGTGCAGTACAGTGATCATATGGTGCAGTACAATGCTCATATGGTGCAGTACAATGATCATATGGTGCAGTACAATGATCATATGGTGCAGTACAATGCTCATATGGTGCAGTACAATGCTCATATGGTGCAGTACAGTGCTCATATGGTGCAGTACAATGCTCATATGGTGCAGTACAATGCTCATATGATGCAGTTCAATGATCATATGGTGCAGTACAATGCTCATATGGTGCAGTACAGAGCTCATATGGTGCAGTACAATGCTCATATGGTGCAGTACAATGATCATATGGTGCAGTACAATGATCATGTGGTGCAGTACAAGGATCATATGGTGCAGTACAAGGATCATATGGTGCAGTACAATGCTCATATGGTGCAGTACAATGCTCATATGGTGCAGTACAATGCTCATATGGTGCAGTACAAGGATCATATGGTGCAGTACAAGGATCATAGGGTGCAGTACAATGATCATATGGTGCAGTACAAGGATCATATGGTGCAGTACAAGGATCATAGGGTGCAGTACAATGATCATATGGTGCAGTACAATGCTCATACGGTGCAGTACAATGCTCATATGGTGCAGTACAATGCTCATATGGTGCAGTACAATGCTCATACGGTGCAGTACAATGCTCATATGGTGCAGTACAGAGCTCATACGGTGCAGTACATTGCTCATATGCAGTACAGTACTATTGTGAATGACAGCCCAATGGATGGACGTGCTTATTGACTGTCCTGCTGCTCCACTCCATTTATAATGATTAGCCCACTACACTGTTAAGGTTATTGTGAGGCACAGACAGCCACAGACACACTTGGCATGTCCCACTCTCACTTCCCTCTCTCTGTTACAGAATCTGTGATAGATTGTACACTAAGACCAGTTAGTGACACAGATTTTAAAGCAGCCTCATATCATCCAGCCCCCCCCCCCCCATCCTCCTGTCTCCCCTCCCACCTTTGTTCCAATAATAATAATAGAGATTAATCTGTCTGCGATTTGAGGGAATTACATGGAGTTTTTCAGGTCACTGTCTGTCAAGGCCTCAACTCCCAGGTACTCTGCTGTGTGTGTGTGTGTGTGTGTGTGTGTGTGTGTGTGTGTGTGTGTGTGTGTGTGTGTGTGTGTGTGTGTGTGTGTGTGTGTGTGTGTGTGTGTGTGTGAGACATTGTATGTATGTGTGTTTGTGTCACTGTGTGTGTGTCACTGTGTGTGTGCGTGCGTGCGTGCGTGCGTGCATGCATGCGCGTGCTGCTGTGTGACCCATCGTCAGATGGTACGGTGGCCCCATTAGGACATAATTGTCCCTTTCTCAAGGTCTCCTCTAACCAGCAGGGGAGGATGACAGGGCCCAGAACAGTGTGTTACTCAGCACAAATGTCAGTGCATATGTTCATGTGGTGCTCCTCGTAAGGGACCACTCTTTATAATTGCATAGAACCTCCTCAAATGTCTCTGACAGTGCCCTCTTTTGTCTTAGAATTAAATATACCCTTTTCCACTAGATATCTGCAATCAAAGTGAATCACGAACCTTTCTCAGGTCCATCCGAGAAGGCCTTCCTTGTACTTGATACGAACTCAGGAAGCAGTGATAGCGATAGCAACAGCTTGAGAATGAATGGGCTCAGATGAGTTTACCAGGAGGCATGTGTTTGATCGGGGGGAGACTACAAAGAGGAATGTGTGGAATCATCCATGTGCTACTGAAGCTGCCATCCCCTCTTTCTCTATTCATCTCTGTCTCTCTCTCCCTCCCCCCCTCTCTCTCCTTCACAGGAAGGGTGTGTGTGGTGCAGCCGTTTGAAATCAGCCTCAAATGAAAGCGCTGATGAGCAATTAGAAAAGGTTTACAATGTCGCAATCATCAGCCATTATTATAATCAACTTCAGAGTGAAGTGAGGCCCTTGAAATCCTCCCCTCCACCGCAAACAGGAGGTTGTGTGTGCGTTGATGGGAGAGTGAGAGAGACTGTGTGACAGAGGGGGTAGGAGAGTGTGTGTGTGTGTGTGTGTGTGTGTGTGTGTGTGTGTGTGTGCGTGCGTGCGTGCATGCGTGTGTGCGTCCGCGCGTCTACGAGCACTCTTGTGTGTGACTTCTCTTTTTTCTCAGTCCTTTTAGAGAGATATACATAAACTTCTCTCCAGACACGCAGCACTCACTATAGGAACCCAAGAGCACTTCAAGCCTGACGTGGACCGTTCCCCCATGCATCACTCTCCACACCTGACTGCCAAAGTTCCTTTACCTCAAGCCCCATTGCCCACTACAAACCCATATCAGCCCTGCACTTCTGTCTCTCTCTCTCTCTCTCTCTCTCTCTGTTTCTCTCTCTCTCTCTGTGTGTCTCTTCTTTTTCAATGATCGTTCATTGGCCAGGTAATGGGAGCTACATGGGAAATGAATGCCTAGTTAACCATGCACAGCCACACACACCCACCCACCCAGCCCCCAAACCGACACATTCATTATCCCTGCCCACTCTGCTAACTGCTTTGTGTGGCACTTCACCTTGGAGGGAGATGGACTGGAAATTCATATTTCATCCATAGTGGCTTTTGTTTGATGACTCAGACCAGGACGAGCAGTATGTCACCCTGCATTCTGATGATGCCGTCAGTTAGTTTGTGTTATTAACAGGGTTTATGAAATAAACTGTGTGTGTGTGTGTGTGTGTGTGTGTGTGTGTGTGTGTGTGTGTGTGTGTGTGTGTGTGTGTGTGTGTGTGTGTGTGTGCCCTTCAGTTAACCTCAGTATGGAGTATAGAGTCCCTGTGGTCTGACACAGCAGAGTAGAGCACCAACACTCCCTAGAGGCAGTGGTGTAAAGTACTTCAGGAAAAATACTTTAAAGTACTGCTTAAGTCGTTTTTTTGTGGTATCTGTACTTTACTTTACTATTTACATTTTTGACTTTGACTTTTACTTCATTACTTTCTTTAAAAAAAGAATGTACTTTGTACTCCATACATTTTCCCTGACACCCAAAAGTACTCGTTACATTTTGAATGCTTAGCAGGACAGGAAAACTGTCTAATTCAGGCACTTATCAAGAGAACATCCCTGGTCATCCCTACTGCCTTGGATCTGGCGGACTCACTAAACACAAATGCTTCGTTTGTAAATGATGTCTGAGTGTTGGAGTGTGCCCCTAGCTATCCGTAAATTTAAAAAACAAGAAAATGATGCCATCTGGATTGTTTAATATAGGGAATTTGACTTTCACTTTCAATATTTAAGTGTATTTTAGCAATTACATTTATCTTTGATACTTAAGTATATTTAAAACCAACTACTTTGAGGTTTTTACTCAAGTAGCATTTTACTGGGTGACTTTCACTTTTACTTGAGTAATTTTATATTACGGTATCTTTACGTTTACTCAAGTATGACAATTGGGTACTTTTTCCACCACTGCCTAGAGGACCAGCAACCTGAGACAGCACTATCATCTTACTACCCCACCCAATCTCTCTCTCTCTCTCTCTCTCTCTCTCTCTCTCTCTCTCTCTCTCTCTCTCTCCTCTTTTTAACAGGTCACCTGACAGGTCACATTTGGAGCTGCAGTTCACACATTAAACCCCACTGTTTACCTCCCTACACACACACACACACACACACACACACACACACACCTTCCCCACACATACAGTCATTGGCTCTGTATGAGTCCCTCTTCAAGACAGCCGTGTCGTATCATCCAGTTTGATCAGCGGCCAGAGCTCCCCATCACTTGAGTCCCATCAGCAGTCTGCTCACACGCATAGCAGGCGGGAAGTCCCAGCCGGGGGCCAAAGGTCGGCCATGTTGGCTCAAGGATTAGCTTAATGCTAGGTAAACTAACAGAAGCGAGATTAGCCTAGAGCCCGCCGACATACAGCACACAATGATAATGATGGGATTTTCACCTTGGGCGTTTTGTTTGCCTGGCTGGATTACAATTAAGCACTGTAGCAAAAAACAGAAAACATGCAGAGGGAGTGAAGCAGCAGAGTCTCGGTGGCGTGTGTGTGTGTGTACGTGTGTTCCTGCATGCGTGCCTCAAGCATGTGTGTGTCTACAGCCAGCTCAGATGGAGAGGGTTTATGTGTGTGTGTCTGTCACTCCGTGAGGTCCCCCTCAATGTGACATTCAGTTAATCAGATCTGGATGCTAGCGTGTCTGATCAGTATGTTTTCTACCCCCTCGTAGCCCTCCTCCAATACTAAATAGAAACATCCACTTATCTCTCCCAGAATTTATCCTGTAATCTGTCAAAGTGCTTTTAACTGAAGAGCAGCAGAGACATATTTACTAATTAATTCATGTCAATAAACTATTAACTCAGTGCTGCTCGGAAAAACACGGATTTGCAGAAACTCTCCAAATGAAAAATGTCTCTTTCTCTCTCTCTCTCTCTCATTCGTATATATATAGTACCAGTCAAAAGTTTGGACACACCTACTTGTTCAAGGGTTTTCTTTATTTTTACTAATTTCTACATTGTAGAATAATAGTGAAGACATCAAAACTATGAAATAACACACATGGAATCATGTCGTAACCTATTTGTTTTTAAACAAATCAAAATATATTCTATATTTGAGATTCTTCAAAGTAGCCACCCTTTGCCTTGATGACAACTTTGCACACTCTTAAAAAGAAAATGAGGAAATAAATTTGGCAACTTCCATTGTTTAAAAAAAAGTTGAACGTGGTATGATGTTTAGTAACACATAAGCCTGAATACAGGACAGTTGAGGAATGAGTCAAAATTCCCTCAACCAGCTTCATGAGGTTTGCCCACATCCACAGTCAACAGTCATAACCCTTCACCCGGAGGTGAAAACAGTGTGTTTTGGCAGAAACAAGAGAGAATAGAGTGGAAGTGGTCTCAGTTCACTGTCAGCTGGTTGAATAAGAAGACGAGCCTCGCTAAGTCACTGACACGCCGACAGATGGAAAGGGAATAGCACCGGTAGAATAGGTTGAGTGGGTGAGTGAGATGGAGGGGAGTGAGAAAGATGCTAGTGCTATTGGTGAGGACGGTGGCGGGAGGTGATTCAGCCCTGTGGTGCTGATGCTGTAGCTGCATGGAGAAGAGATGGAGGGACGAGATGGAGAAGAGATGGAGAAGAGATGGAGCGATGACGTGAAGAGATTAAATGTGTATTTATTAAGGATCCCCAGCAGCTACTCTCTTCCTGGGGTCCGGCAACATTAAGGCAGTTACGGTATCAACAATTTCAAATATTAAATTGCGTTACATTTCATAGCACTTTTCACAACACATGAAGTGTGTTCCCTCAGGCCACTACTCGACTATCACATATCTACAATACAAATGACATGTGTACGTGTGTGTAGAGTGTGTGTATTATCATGTGTATGTGTGTCTGTGCCTGTGTCTGCGCTGTTCCATAAGGTGTACTTTTATCTGTTTTCTAACTCTGATTCTACTGCTTGCATCAGTTATTTGATGCGGAATAGAGTTCCATGTAGTCATGGCTCTACAGTGCCTTGCAAAAGTATTCATCCCCCTTGCCGTTTTTACTATTTTGTTGCATTACAACCTGTAATTTAAAATGATTTTTATTTGGATTTCATGTAATGAACATACACAAAATAGTCCACATTGGTGAGCTAAATGAAAAAAATAACTTATTAAAAAAATGTCTAAAAAATAAAAAACAGAAAAGTGGTGGGTGCATATGTATTCACCCCCTTTGCTATGAAGCCCCTAAATAAGATCTGATGGAACCAATTACCTTCAGAAGTCACATAATTAGTTAAATAATGTCCACCTATGTGCAATCTAAGTGTCACATGATCTGTCACATGATCTCAGTATATATAGACCTGTTCTGAAAGGCCCCAGAGTCTGCAACACCACTAAGCAAGGGGCACTACCAAGCAAGCGGCACCATGAAGACCAAGGAGCTCTCCAAACAGGTCAGGGACAAAGTTGTGGAGAAGTACAGATCAGGGTTGGGTTATAAAAAAACATGAACATCCCACGGAGTACCATCAAATCCATTATTAAAAAATGGAAAGAATATGACACCACAACAAACCTGCCAAGAGACGGCCGCCCACCAAAACTCACGGACCAGGCAAGGAGGGCATTAATCAGAGAGGCAACAAAGAGACCAAAGATAACCCTGAAGGAGCTGCAAAACTCCACAGCGGAAATTGGAGTATCTGTCCATAGGACCACTTTAAGCCGAACACTCCACAGAGCTGGGCGAAGAGTGGCCAGAAAAAAAGCCATTGCTTAAAGAAAACAATAAGCAGACACATTTGTTTTTTACCAAAAGGCATGTGGGAGACTCCCCAAACATATGGAAGAAGGTACTCTGGCCAGATGAGACTAAAATGTAGCTTTTTGGCCATCAAGGAAAGCGCTATGTCTGGCTCAAAACCAACACCTCTCATCACCCCGAGAACACCATTCCCACAGTGAAGCATGGTGGTGGCAGTGGGTTTTTCATCGGCAGGGACTGATGGATGGTGCTAAATACAGGGAAATTCTTGACGGAAACCTGTTTCAGTCTTCCAGAGATTTGAGACTGGGACGGAGGTTCACCTTCAGGAGGACAATGACCCTAAGCATCGAGTGGTTTAAGGGTAAACATTGAAATGTCTTGGAATGGCCTAGTCAAAGCCCAGACCTCAATCCAATTGAGAATCTGTGGTATGACTTAAAGATTGCTGTACACCAGCGGAACCCATCAAACTTGAAGGAGCTGGAGCAGTTTTGCCTTAAGGAATGGTCAAAAATCCCAGTGGCTAGACGTGCCAATCTTATAGAGATATACCCCGAGAGACTTGCAGCTGTAATTGCTGCAAAAGGTGGCTCTACAAAGTATTGACTTTGGGGGGGGGGGGGGGGGGGTGAATAGTTATGCACGCTCAAGTTTCCATTTTTTTGGTCTTATTTCTTGTTTGTTTCACAATAAAAAATATGTAGCATCTTCAAAGTGGTAGGCATGTCATGTAAATCACAAGATACAAACCCCCCCCAAAAATAGATTTTAATTTCAGGGAGTGAATACTTTCGCAAGCCACAAGTCACTGTATGTAGTACTGTGCACCTCCCACAGTCTGTTCTGGACTTGGGGATTGTGAAGAGACCTCTGGTGGCATGTCTTGTGGGGTTTGCATGGGTGTCTGAGCTGTGTGCTAGTTGTTTAAACAGACAGCTCAGTGCATTCAGCTTGTCAACACTTCTTACAAAGACAAGTAGTAAAGTAGTCAGTCTCTCCTCCAATTTGAACCATGAGAGATTAATTGATGATTGTAATTTTCCGTGGTCCCTCTGAGATGGAGAGATGAGGAAGCACACTTGGCAAGGAGGCAGAAGATCTAGCTGGGTCTTCACTCCTCCTCTCCGAGGGGTAAGACACCGGGCACACACGCACGGGTGAGATCTTCTCTCTCTAGAGGAGAGGAAGCCGTGTTGCCTCAGAGAAGAAGAAAGTACCTTTCAGTTCCACAATACTTATTAAACAGCTTGGAGTTGGTTCACAGAGCTGGTTCACAGGATATGTGTGAAGGCAGTGAATTTACAGAAACGCACAATTTCCTTGTTGGTGTTGGTTTGGTTTGACGCCCTGCGTCTTAGGAGAAGGAAGGCGGGTTTGGTTAGGTCAATTAGGGAAACTGTGCAATTAGAAGCGAAACAGGAAGGGTGTGTGTCGTCAGGATGTAATTTATCTTCAAACCTGGATAGTGAAACAGCATTTTATGGGGTTACACACCTCAGTGACTTTGCAGCTTCTAGGTTCAGAACAAGAAGCTGTGATGACAACCTACTCTGAGTGGGAAGAGTGGATCTGCCACCTGCCACACACACACACACACACAGACACACACACACACACACACACACACACACACACACACACACACACACACACACACACACACTTGTCCTACATGTGTTTATGTAACGTCACAGTCTGAACAGTCCATTAGCCCAGCACCAGTGGACAAGGTTAATCCTGCTGCCTCCCTTTAGGGAGTGAACCCTGACCCCTGACCTCTCTGTCTGACGGAATCTACACTAACCATTAGAAGCGTTTCCGTTGTCTCCTTCCCTCCTCTCCCCTCTCTCTCCCCTCTCTTTCCCCAATCTCCCATCTTTGTCTTTCTCCTCCCTCCTCCCTGTCCTCCCCCACTCTGTCTCTCTCGCTTCTCATTGTCTCCGGTTGCATACAGGGATCAAATTATTTCCCGTTTCCATCCGTTGTCAATTACAACTACAGTGCTGCCGCTAACACGGACACTTTAGCTTGGGAGAGGAAACGTCCCGCACACACAAACACACACACACACATACGTCACCCCACAGCCGCCTCTCAAACAATTAGCCCAAAGAAAACACTGTCCTCATTGATTTATTGACCTTCCCGAATGCAGGAATTTGTTATACTATTCTCGAACTTGAAACATGGGAGAAGTGTGTGTGTGTGCATGTGTGTGTGTGTGGTGTGTGTGTGTGTGTGTGTTTCTCTAGTGAGAAAGTTGTGATAGTATCATCTGGAAGTCTTTCAGTGAGTGAAGAGGGGAACATGGGAAGAGCTTAGACCGTGTCCAAACCTTGTTAACCCAATCCATCAACACAGACTCCATATACAGACCATGGGACTGATGCTAACCAGAGATACCACACATTTAGTGTTATTGTGGTAGCTGTGTGCACTAATTAATACAATGACGACGGCCCCCACGGTTTTCTATGACGGGACCCAGTAGTGGTGAGGTTCTCAACTCTGAGAGGCTTCTTGTTCTTGTCAGACTGTTTGGGAATTGTTTTAACTGAAAGATCAAGAGCTGCATCTTTTTACACTATTTGGAACTGAGTCAATCATTGTCATGCTTTCTGATTTGATACAGACTTGTTGAAAACATATTTTTCATACAAAAATTGAAGGCCATTGTTGTTTTCCATTGAATCATCTTTTGTTAGGAATATATGCATTTCTTGGCGGTTTGGCTTTTGTAGGCCCTACCTGGATACTCTCAAGGACTTTAGGGTCTCTTCTCTGTGTGCCTTAGTTGAAAAATGTTGTAGCACACACAAAAATATTTGAGGTAACAAACCGTTTTCTTTGTAGTAATGTTGCAAGCATGACGGTCATGAATCTGCTTTCAGTGTATTCTCCATGGCTCTCAGGGGCTGCGGTACAGTGAAGTAATCATTTCAGTGTATTCTCCATGGCTCTCAGGGGCTGCGGTACAGTGAAGTAATCATTTCAGTGTATTCTCCATGGCTCTCAGGGGCTGCGGTACAGTGAAGTAATCATTTCAGTGTATTCTCCATGGCTCTCAGGGGCTGCGGTACAGTGAAGTAATCATTTCAGTGTATTCTCCAAGGCTCTCAGGGGCTGCGGTACAGGGAAGTAATAATTTCAGTGTATTCTCCATGGCTCTCAGGGGCTGCGGTACAGTGAAGGAATCATTTCAGTGTATTCTCCATGGCTCTCAGGGGCTGCGGTACAGTGAAGGAATCATTTCAGTGTATTCTCCATGGCTCTCAGGGGCTGCGGTACAGTGAAGGAATCATTTCAGTGTATTTTCCATGGTATTCAGGGGCTGCGGTACAGTGAAGTAATAATTTCAGTGCATTCTCCATGGTACTCAGGGGCTGCGGTACAGTGAAGCAATCATTTCAGTGTATTCTCCATGGCTCTCAGAGGCTGCGGTACAGTGAAGGAATCATTTCAGTGTATTCTCCATGGCTCTCAGCGGTACAGTGAAGTAATCATTTCAGTGTATTCTCCATGGCTCTCAGAGGCTGCGGTACAGTGAAGGAATCATTTCAGTGTATTCTCCATGGCTCTCAGGGGCTGCGGTACAGTGAAGTAATCATTTCAGTGTATTCTCCATGGCTCTCAGGGGCTGCGGTACAGTGAAGAAATCATTTCAGTGTATTCTCCATGGCTCTCAGCGGTACAGTGAAGTAATCATTGCAACAATTATCATCTGGGTGATGTTTTTCCTATGCGCATGTGTAGTAAAATAGTTGCACTGTAGAGGCCTGTACTTCACTCAACCATGAAGCAAAGATCATTCACTGTAGCATCAATGCATTATCAAGGTCAGCAAAATAGTTTCCTGTTTCTCTCATTATGACCAGTCTATCCAGTTGACACCATAGTGTCCTCCATGTTTGATCCAAAATGGCCTCCCTCCGTGTGGTTTCCATCCGGCCCATTCAATATCTCACCGACTCTGGGGAACAGAGGAGCCTGCCGCTCTATTTGACTGGCGTGACCATCAATCTGTAGCTCAGGGGGTTGGCACCAGACTCCACACTGAGGGAAAATTGAACAGCAACCGATAATCTGGGTTTGTGTTGAGCAGAAGGAGGGCTGTGTCCTCTGAGACCTTGTGATGTTTCTTCTGGCTCTGGACAGGTGTGGATGACGAGGGAAGGCCGACCTGGTCTGGCTTGCCAGAAGAGCTGCAGAGTTTCTTCACGGAGTTACTGAAGAGATACTGCAGCAGATATCAGAGATACTGCAGAGATAATGCAGCAGATATCAGCAATAGTGTGGGGGAGATAAGTAAGATTTGTGTGGGTGTGTGTTAGGCTTGGGCGGTATACCGTATACCAGGGTATTTGGAAATAGCCACGAGATGGTTTTACATTTACATTTTAGTCATTTAGCAGACACTCTTATCCAGAGTGACTTATAGTAGTGAATGCATACATTTTTTTTGTTGTTATTTTTTCTGTGCTGGCCCCCCATGGGAATCAAACCCACAACCATGGTGTTGCAAACACCATGCTCTACCAACAGAGCTACAGGGAAGGCCATTACTGTCAAAGCTATTTCATTGAAGTTGTTCAATAAATGTGAATATTTGTAGCTACCTTTTAAGTTGTTACCAGCAGTCAACTTGTGCAATACCTTCGGAGATAAAGCAGATTGTATTCCTCATTTCACCTGTCACATTATTTTACATTATGAAGCTTAGCATTGTGGCCCAGAACATTTGAGCCAGCCAGGTGTTTGTTTGTAAATAGCACAACGGGAGAAAGCGGGAGCTGGTAAGTCCATAGCGTTCTTTATCTATTGGAGAGTCACTGTTGTGCGGCGCACATGAGGTGATGAAGTTACGCTTGTATGCGATTCACTACTAAATGTTTGCCATCACCTTATTATAGCTTTCTGCCAGAAGTCAAAGAGCTGTACAGCGGCCATTGTTTCCCTGTGCTTCCTACTAGTGTTGTCTGTCTCCTCCATTCTTCTCCCCACTGCTCCATGTACACATTCTGCTCTTCCTTCAGAAAAGCATGCGTCACATCTTTGTTCATTTGCACAATTTATCTCGTTCACTTTGGCTTGTAAATGTCCCCACTCACCGAAAATGACATTCAGTAGCCACTAGCTGTGCTTGTATAACTTTATGAGCTGGATTTGCCTGTCTTTGCAATTAGTTAGTTATTTTTTTCCGTTAGCATTTAAATAACATCATCTATGTGACTTCGATGTTAGTTTGCGCTAAATTGGTTAGCATTCTGGTAATGGAGGCCAAATGGACTTTTCTTGCATTTTAGTGCCCCCTTGTGTGCTATGCCAGTAATACTGTAAATCTCGGTATGAGAGAAAGACGGTATGAGAATATGAAAATCTAGATACCGCCCAAGCCTCGTGTGTGTGTGTGTGTGTGTGTGTGTGTGTGTGTGTGTGTGTGTGTGTGTGTGTGTGTGTGTGTGTGTGTGTGTGTGTGTGTGTGTGTGTGTGTGTGTGTGTGTGTGTGTGTATTGAGCCTACCTTCAAGAAATCCATAGATACACATTGATCATCCAGCTTGATCAGATGTTCCCCACAGATTCAGATCATTAGTGAGGAACAACGGATCGTGTTTTTCTGTTCCATGGCGCTTCCCACTGCCAATATTAAACTTCTAAAAACGTCCACTAGGACCCAGGCAGAGACACAGCGCTGCAGCAGAGGCTCTGTGTGAAATCAATGTCAACCAAATGAGTTTGTGTTTTTCTCTTTAGTTGTTTCGCAGCTTAGCCCCTTGAGTCTAGTCAGTTTGTCTCTCTTTTTGGAGATGTATTTTTGTTATTGACCCCAAAGGCTTTAGTCGTAGTCTGTTTTGAATAGTGCACGTGAAAGTGAAATATATTTTCTGAATGTAATCGCACAAAGTTTGAATGTAATTGCAAAGATAGTATATATTGTTGTAGGCTCACTCTCCTCATGTGGCCTCTCTCGCCGTCTGTCTCTCTCCGTCTGTCTCTTTCTCTCTCCCTTTCTCTCTGAGTAATCAGAGAAGCTAGACGAGAAAGAAAAACACACCAACTCCGGCAGAAGTGCACCAGATTCTATTCAATTCCTCTCCCCTTGTTACTTCTCTTTGGGAGGAGGCAATTAAGCCCAATTTGCCTTGATTAGGCTGCACGCCTAATGTGCTTGGAAGAGAGAAAAAATGTTGCTTTGCAATTTGGGTGGAAGACATGTGTGAAGAAGACAAGTGATTGCACAGTAACTTTCAATTGCCATTTTAACAAGTGGCAGGATTTGGGAAGGAAAGGAGAACTTTGAGCTGTAATGTTGCCTCCCTGGTAGAGAAGCTGTTTTCCTCAAGGAGGCTTGTCGTAGGGTGGTAACACTTTGGTAACACTTTGCGCCGTTATGCCTAAAGGTGTAATGCATTATAATGCTGTTATAATGCATTTTAACCCTTGTTTCTAGGGCTCGCGCATGCTTATAACAAGTAATAAATCATTATACCTAAGGCTTTAGGTAATGTGTTACAGAGAATTTCTCCTCCCTATTTCCAGTCTGTGGCGGTGGCGGCCATCTTTGTTGGGGCTGAAGGGAGAGACCGCGTTGACGAAGCTTTGGATAAACGAGTGATAGAGGCAGCGTGGGGGATTTTCTTCCTTCTACACTCACTGCTAGAGAGACTGCCATACAGGTCAGGATGTAGGCCTGGTCACCCAGACAGGGGGAGACTTGGTGGGGTTTTATCATTTGATGCCAAAAGAGGCTTTCTTTGTGGAAGGGCCAAGCTTCACAAGTCACCCATCCCCATTACAGAGTGTTACAGAGGAAAGGTCTAGGCCGGTCTTCCTCTTGGAAGAATAAAATACAGCACTGGATGTGTCACAAAGGGCACCCTATTCCCTATAGTGAATTACTTGTGACCAAACCCCGTATTAGTCCTGGTAAAAAAAAAGTAGGGAATAGGGAACCGTTTGGGACCCAGACACAGTGTTTGAAAAGCCACGGTGTGCGCTTTCAGAAAGTTCTTTGCCTGCTTCACTTTTGAGTTTTGATTTGGGTGGAAAGTGAAAGGAGTTGTTTTTTGACCTTGTGAACCTTCTTCTCACTTCTCTTTTCAAAAACCTGATTGATTCATTCCGCGAACAGAACAGGACTCCGTGTTCTTGCGTCCCAAATGGCACCCTATTCCCTACATAGTACGCTGCTTTGGACCAGAGGCCTCAAAGGTATTGGACTTTATAGAGAATAGGGTGCCATTTGCGACACACTGGTTTGTGTTGCTGTTGCCTTACCGGTTCCTCTTTCCCTGTGAAAGTAGATCTTCACCAAGCCCTTGAAGAAAGTAAAAGCGTTCCCTCACTCTCTCAGTTCAATTCAATAGACTTTATTGACATTGCAAGTTATATTACTTACAATGTCAATGTACACATATAACTACACTGGTCTGACGAACTGCAATAAAGTAATAATAATAATACATGTACTAATACTACTACTACTAATAATATTAATACAAATAATACTACATTTTAGCAGACGCTCTTATGCTATGCAGAGCGACTTACAGTAGTGAATGCATACATTTCATTTGGCAGATTTTTTAATTTTTTTTACTGGCCCCCCGTGGGAATCGAACCCACAACCCTGGCATTGCAAACACCATGCTCTACCAACTGAGCCAGAGGGAAGACTACTACTACTACTACTACTACTAACTACTACTACTACTACTACTACTACTACTACTACTACTACTACTACTACTACTACTACTACTACTACTACTACTACTACTACTACTACTACTACTACTACTACTACTACTACTACTACTACTACTACTACTACTACTACTACTACTACTACTACTACTACTACTACTACTACTACTACTACTACTACTACTACTACTACTACTACTACTAATCATAACAATAATAGGAGGCCTAGTAGTAGTGGTAATGATATTAACATTAACAGAACTACAACAACATTAGTCATGAGAATAATAATAATAGTAGTAGACCAGTCTCAACATGACTGAGAAGCCACATGGCATGGTATGAAAGCCAAAACCAAAGAAAATAGTAAATACCATTGTTACGTTGGTACTTTTCACTGGCTGTCCCTTGTGGCAGGAGGCCACATATTTACGTGCCAAAACTGCACATTTAGTTTTTTCACCCAATGCGTATTAGATATTTTCTGCATTTTTTAATAGTTTCAAATTATTTGCAATGAAGGATAATTTGGGAAAAGAAAGATTCTCTTATGTCTGAGTATTTGTCCCAGTGTAATAGGTCGCTCTCTCTTTCTTTCTTACTTTATTTTTTATCTCCTCTCTCTTTGTCTCCCTCTCTTTTCTCGTCTCTCTTTCTCTCTCTCTCTCTGCAGCAGCTTGGGTGCATTAGGGCCACGTCTTCAACTCTGTGTATTTGGTCATTACAGACCAGAGGGCCTCCCTTTAGTAAACATGAACAGTCTCACAGAGACCATCAGTACAGGCCCTATAGCCCTTAGTCCCTGTGGTACAAAGACACTCCCAATCCCTCTCAAGGTGTTCCCCTTTAAAACTCCATTACCTTAACCTCGTTAACCAGAGACCACATAGGCATGCTACACTCGAATCAATCCCCGAGCTGACAAGGTAAAAATCTGTCGTTCTGCCCCTGAGCAAGGCAGTTAACCCGCTGTTCCCCGGGCGCCGAAGATGTGGATGTCGATTATGGCAGCCCCCACCCGCACCTCTCTGATTCAGAAGGGTTGGGTTAAATGCGGAAGACACATTTCAGTTGAATACATTCAGTTGGTATCCCCCTTTCCCTCCCTGAAGTCCCGCACAGGCCCCCAGCCCCACTCCCCCTATCATTTCCAGACCAGGGTTCAAACATGCCCAACTAGCACTCCAGACAGGCTAAAGGCCAGACTAAAGTCCAGACAGGCTAAAGTCCAGACTAAAGTCCAGACAGGCTAAAGTCCAGACAGGCTAAAGTCCAGACTGACTAAAGTCCAGACTGACTAAAGTCCAGACTAAAGTCCAGACTAAAGTCCAGACAGGCTAAAGTCCAGACAGGCTAAAGTCCAGACCAAGTCCAGACAGACTAAAGTCCAGACTAAAGGCCAGACAGGCTAAAGGCCAGACTAAAGTCCAGACTAAAGGCCAGACAGGCTAAAGTCCAGACTGACTAAAGTCCAGACTGACTAAAGTCCAGACAGACTAAAGTCCAGACAGGCTAAAGTCCAGACTAAAGTCCAGACAGGCTAAAGTCCAGACTGACTAAAGTCCAGACTAAAGTCCAGACAGGCTAAAGTCCAGACTAAAGTCCAGACAGGCTAAAGTACAGACTAAAGGTACAGACTAAAGAACAGATCTTTCAAAGTATTTGAAAGATCTCAAATAGTATTTGAACCCTGGCCTGATGGCCACTTTCCCTTTGACTGGTGAGTCCCTGACGCCATCTATCCCTTCATCCCTCCACTCCTCCATCCCTCCCTCCTCATTTAATCTGTGTCCCGGGCGTCGTTTTGGGGAAAGTAGCCTTTAAATAACCACAGCACAGCGCAGCAAACCTCTTCAGTATGTGCAGTCTGTCACTTTGCATTAGGAGTCATTATGGCTCCCTGTAGCTTGGTCTGTAGTTTGTTTGTGTATCGGTCTGAGGCATCAGCTGTTTACTGTCTGAGGAGAAGAGGAAGCTCAAAGGATTCACACGGGACGTAGTGAGACATGGCTGCTATATGAGTCTCTCTTTCCCCTCTAAAAATATACATTGTTGTTGTATAGTACAATATACAATCTGGTCAAATATAGCTCATTTGGAGACTTTCTACATGAAGCCATGTTCTCCTTCCCTCTAAAAAAATACATATTGGTTATTTATCTATTCATCAGGTTATTCATTAAATGTATGACCGGGACCATGTACAATTAAAATATATATCTGAAAGGGAAGTTGAATCCATTGTAGCAGACACAGGTAGACAGCTAATTATCTCCAGTCCAGGTGACCGATATTCCTTGTTGTTGTATAGTAGCCTTCCAACAGTTCATTCACAGGTGCCCTTTGGTCCATTAGTAACTCACCTCATCAATCACTTCCAGAGAAAACCCTTGTTTTCATATAGAAAGACTGCGATTCTTCACATGAAGTACAAAAGGTCACATGACAGCTGTAGTGCCGTTATGCCTTTACGCGCGTCTGCGTGCGGTGTGTAATTAATGAACGCGCTGCTTTACCATAAGCAGCTTCACCGCTCTCTTGTAATGAGCTGATTACTCACGGTGCCAAATCACATTAATATAGCATGACCAATGGAAGAAGAGTACTTTATTCCACATGCACTTCCAAAGGAAA